>NC_080570.1:154062566-154266000 GCF_030247185.1 Malaya genurostris
TTCCGGTTTCGGAGATATTGGATGATATGCATCAAAAAAATGTAAAAAAATATGCACTCACTTTTTTCAGAAATGGTTGAACCAATTTTCACAAACTAAGATTCAAATAAAAGGTATTGTGGTTCTATAGCCTGTTATTGAATTTCATTTGGGTCCGACTTCCGATTCCGGAGTTATATGCTAATATGAGAAAAATTGAGAAAAAGTTTGTATTCAATTATCTCTGAAACAGCCAACCGATTTTCGCAAACTAGGAAAGGTCTTAAAGCTTCCTAAAAAAATTTTAAACATTTTATTTGGATCCGACTTCGAGTACCGGAACTAAAGCGTGATAAGTGGAAAATTACCAATTTCATTAGGTTTTTTTCACGAACGATGATAAAAAACAGATACAAATCCCATAAAACTTCCTGATAAATTTTTTTAGTTTGCAGAGCTTGTTAGTTTGTAGCCATAAAAAATTCGGTCCTACTGGCCCTCCCTTTTCACAGGTTTTTTTTTTCTTTGTATTATAATTTTTCTTCATAGAAAGTTTTTTTAGAGGAGACCCCTAGTTTTGGATACCATTCGTCTCGGTTCTACGAATCGAAAAAATATATATTTGTGTGCGTTTCAAAAAATTTTCTATCCACTCAATTTTCTCGAAAATGGCAGAATCTCTTACAATTTGCTAAGGTTCGCTACGATGCTACTCTTGGGTTGTAAACCATATTCGAAGATCTTGCTGCTGTCATTTCCGGTTCCGGAGATATGATGGTATAAAAGACATAACCAGCAAAACGCTTTATTTTCTCGGAGACAGCTAAACCGAAGATGTGCATTAAATTCGAAGATCAAATGGCTGTCATCTTCGATTTTAGCGATATAATGGTATAAGTGACGCAACTGACAAAACGTAATTTTTTCCTTCGCTCCGAAAATTCGCATGAAAAAAAACCGCATAACCCTGAAACTTCGCCTAAAAAACCGCATAATATAAATCCGCATATATCTGAAAACTCGCATAAAAAACCGCATAACTCTGAAACTTCGCATAAAAAAACTGCATAACTCCGAAAATTCGCATAAAAAACCGCATAACTCTAAAACTTCGCATGAAAAACCGCAGAATAGAAAACCGCATAACTGAAAATTCGCATAAAAAAACCGCATAACTCTGAAAATTCGCATAAAAAACCGCATAACTCTGAAAATTCGCATAAAAAACCGCATAACTCTGAAAATTCGCATAAAAAACCGCATAATAGAAAACCGCATAACTCTGAAAATTCGCACAAAAAAACCGCATAATTCTGAAATTCGCATATAAAAAGTCGCATAAAAAAGATCTTAGTGCACTTCCGAAGTCATAATCGTTAAAATGACATAACCAACTAATCGCGTTTTTTTATATTGGCTGAAAGATGAAAGATCAAAAAGTGAATCAAAATAATCAAGTTCAAACTGATACTAACTTGTTTGATATGCGACGTGCACAACTTTCTTGTGAACGACTGAACGACCCGAATTAATCTAAATGAACTGAAAAATAAGCTCATATTCATGTTAAAATTTTCTTCAGGAAAATATGCATAAAAAACCTGTTTGAATGACAAGAAAAAAGCATCATTACATTACTAGGTAGGTTAAAACACTGTATTTTTGTCTAATTACATTTTATTTCTCTTTGTTCTAGCTTTGTTTCGTTTTTTCTTCTGTCAACCCTTTTTTTATTATACTCATACATTCTCTCTCTCTCTCTCTCTCCCTCTATCTCTCTCTTTTGCTCTTTCTTCCTTTATCGCTCTTTCTTTGTCCCTTTCTCTCTCTCCTTTGTCGCTTTTTCTCTCTTCCTCAATTGTCCCCTCTCTCTTCCTCTATCGCTCTTTCTCTCTCTTCCTCTATTCTTCTCTTCCTCTTTATCTCTCTCTTTCTCTCTCTCATAGGCAAACTTTTTTTTGTTGCCAGATTCATGAGACATCAGAATCTGGAATTGTACTGAATAAATTTGTTTTAATGCCAACTGAGAATTCCGGAATCGAAATTTTTTGATGATGCCAAATATCAAGATCTAGGGTTAACATTCCAACATTGCAACCATTCCTAAAATGAAACAAAAATGAAACTAGAAAACCGTATAACTTTGATAATGCGCATATAAAAAACGCATAACGTAGCATATTCTCAAGAAAAGATCGAACATTCGAATAAAAAAGTCACAAAACCGTATGAAAAGTGACTTGGCTCTATTAAAACACAAGAAAAATGTAAAATATATTAACTTAGATAAGTGATTATCATGTGGAGAGTATAATTTTACAGAAAGATGCGACGAGAATGTGAATTGAACTACGTAGCGACCGTGCAAAGTTGAACATGAGTGGCGATTCTGTTCAACAAAGTTGCTTTCTGTTTTGGGTTTCTTTACATTCAGATTAGAAAGATATAGTTTATTTTACCCCGGTTTCAACTGTTTTGTGGTTTACCGGGTCATACAGACTTGTTTAAATTGGTAAAACCCTATTTTTTTGCGGATAGAAAAAGTTACAAGTTTGAGTATGTGTTTTGGTTTGTTTCGTACTGCTATCTCATTCATCAGTTCGTTTCTTGCTTAGGTAAAAGTTAACCTAAATTCAAAACGATTCGGGCGTCCTAACAACCAAAATAAATAAATTGGTAAGAAAATTCACAGCTCTAAAAGGTTTTTGAAATATCAGAAAACAAATCGTGCATATTCAATCGCCTTAGAGAAGATTGCAGTACACATCAACGAGTGGATCATTTTATCACGAACGTTGACCATCAAGCTCTGCACGATCATCCCGGTCAGCACCTCTCATCACTAACTCCAACAAACGAAACGGTTCTTTTCAGGGCATCTAGATTTTCTAAATATTATTTTCTAAGTATATTTCGCATACATAGTAAAATATCTGAAAAGTTAAATGTAACGGAATTTCGAATCTGACTTGAATAATGAAGGCAGAAAACTGTTATTAGACATTACTTTCCATTTGTTTTATGACATAAAGTTTATTCTCATATTATGTTAATGAATTATTATATACTATTTTCATATTGCACGTATAACTCTGTTATACATGATGGATGCCTTTTGTAACAGCTGATTCAATGGATTTTTACAAGTGTCCTTCTAACTGTGCAGATACAAATAAGTATATGTGCAATAAGAAAAAAATACTACTGTCTAAATATTAAAAAAAAACTGACGGCCAACGTTTCGAAGGTTATACTTTCATCTTCAGGGCAAAACGACTACCCTGAAGATGAAGGTATAACCTTCAAAGCGTTGGTCGTTAACGAAAAATAAATTGAAATTTTGACGAGAAACCAATTGACCAAAAAGCCATCTTTTGATTTGAAACAACATTAATTGGTCACTCCCGCATAAAAAAAAATACTAACAATGATTATGATGATAGTTGTGTAGTCCTACAACAATTTGAACGACCTATTATGTTTTTTTTTTAACTTCGGTGACAGTCAACCTTGGTGACAGTAAATTTGAACCCATTCAACGAATTTGACCAATCAGCGTGCGAGTAGCTCGGATTTCTGCGATGTACAAGCAAAATTTTAGGTGTGTCGCTATTCCTGCTTCGATGCCATTTGTATAATTGGACTGAGTGAAAATATTATGTTGTTCTAATCACTGCGAAAAAACCTTTGATTTAGCTAGTGGAAAACAGTGTTTATATAATTATCACATCGTTTTATTCCATCCTAGCAATAGAACCGAAACAATCCGGCCACTATTTATCATTCCACACACTTGCTTCTCGTATTAATAGTTTTCATCCAACAACACCGTCCATAAAAGCGACCGGAGAGCACAAATCAGATTTATGTGAGTTTGTTTCGATTTATCGTGCTTCTCGATCCAAAAGGCTTGCTTGCTAATGACTCGGTTTTACCGGATTGGGTTCGGATTTATGAATAAATTAAGTATGTTTCAATGAATTCTAAGTGCAGGTGCCAAAGTGGTACCGCAATTTCGATCAGGCCCTTCTGTCAAGCTGGTCCCATTCTATATGGGCTTTATCGTCATTCTGCCGTATTTTTTTCGTTTTTGTCTATTTTCATTGACCATAGAACGTACAATTCGATCCACGATTGGTTTGGGAACTTTTTTTAAAATTATTCGATTCGAAAGGTCAAGTTCTACAGTGAAATGTAGTGCCAAGTGCCACTGCATTTTGATGAAGAACGTTTCCACCACCACTTGCCAGGGCACTTGTCATACCTGAATCGATGTTCAATTAACGCACTTCGCTCGGAGCTTTTTCGTTGCACGTCGGTTGGACTGAACAGGATTTTGATTTTTTTTTCTGCTGATCCGTCAGAGAAAGGAAACACCAGAGTCAACGTTGGTTCAACGTGAAAAAAGTTTTTTTTCGGACCAGTCCAGTCATCACATCGCCGGGGAAAACTACTACAAAACGAACTCTAATGGCCGATGGCACTTGGGCATTGTCCCGGGACGGATGACAAATGAATCCGAATTATGCAAATAGAAAGCCGGCTACTGACTGGGTAGAGATCGATATGAGAAGAGCCTGCATGACAGTTTGCTAGCCCGGACATCTACGGGGCAAACACGGAATTAGATCATTCCCCATTCGAACGTGCTATCTGTGAATAGTGTCCAATTTTGGCACAAGGTTATGGAAATTCTCGGTTTGAATTATGTTCCGTTCTCTCTCTCGTGGTCGGTTCAATAGTGCAAAATCGAATCTTATGTTGTTTGCTGCGGGGAGGGGACAGCATTTGATAGAAACTTGATATGGTTTAGATGCTTGGGTAGGTAACTGATGTGCTTTGCTAACCATTTGATGTGTTGATTTGATTTGTCCCAACTCAATTGTTAGGTTAAATAATTTCCTATGAGATTTGTTCGAATGTGGAGTTTTAGTGACAGATAAATCAATCTCATTTTTAATTTCAAATCTGTCTTCTGGACTACCAATTTCGAAGAATGGAAACTGTCAGGGTTTTACATGCCATACCAGATGGATTAGGCTACAATGCCCACACGAACACTGGCTACTAGAAAATACTGGTTCTTCGTAAGAAATGTACTTGGCCCGGTCACCAATCAATTGTGGGGTTGTTGTTCTGTACATTTGGACGTTGTCTATGATCGCAACTTATTCATGAACTAGTCATTTTTCATATAATTCGTACGCAAATGTTTCCTGTTTTTTTTTTTAACTTTAAAAATGATTCTGATATTTAGTAGAGTTTGAGCGTCACGTTTGCGTGACGGTTTAAATTAAACTGTTGGGTGACATAACAGTTCAACGCAAACTGTTATCCACTGATAAGTCGAAGACGAAACGTGAAGAAAATTTGATTTTATTATGTGCTCTTAGCACGATTTTTTTGGCATCGAAAAAACAATTTTTTTTAGATAACACCATCAATATGATCCTGTTCTAGAAAGAATCAAATCAATTTTCGGTTCCCTCGAATGAAGGGAAACATACTGCGGTAAGGGCTTAGGTATCAATTGAAATATGCGCCAATCGGATGGCGCTAAGTCTGAACTATAAAACGGGTAAGGTAGAATTTTCTGAAACCTTTCGCATCATAAAAAAAAATTTGTTAAGGAAATCTAGCAACACCGGTTTTGAAAACCTCAAAGTCGAAACTTTTCAAAAAAAAAATCAGCATAACATTCGACGTTTCATGCAATTGGGCACAGAAAAAACAATTTTCGATTTCGGAAATTGAAAATTACAACCCTCCCCTTTCACTTCCTGAAAACTGTAATTTTTCAGTTCAGGATCAACTAAACTGAATCGTTTTTTCAGCACCTTCGTATCGAAAGACAAATTAAACTGAAAACTTATCTGAAGCCAAAATATGAAACCAATCACGAGTCCGTAAATTTCCATCACGACACCGCTTGACCACATGTTCTGGTTGCGGTCGAAAACTATTTCGGTAATGGTGATTGAGAAATTCTAACCCGCTTTATGGATGCCGCTTACCCGCTTTATAGTTCAGACTCAGCCCCATCCGATTTTCGTTTATTTCAATTGATATCTAAAGCTGTTACCGCAGTAAGTTTCCCTTCATTCGAGGGAACCGAAAATTGATTCGCACTCAAAAACACGGAACATTTTTGTTGGTTCCGAAGAATAACCATTTCCAGAAAAAAAAATTTCATCCACCTTTCTCATATTACTTATAATTTCAAAAACATCACTAGAAGATTCTGTCAGGATTTTTTTTTTCGCACTTGAATAAAATCAAAAACTTTCTTTGGTATAAACTAACATCAATGATTTAATGTGGCAACCCTGCACGATATACAAATTTGAACAAAGCACGCTGTGTGCTAGGCCGTGGTGTTTTCTTCTTCCGTACCTGCACGTACCGATGCTTATCGGCTTTGCGTCATTTTGTATGACAGTTTGAAAGTTTTGATACTCATCGCCCTATAGTGTCGGATCTGGATGAAATGGCACAGTATCTTTTAAGACAATGAGAGTTTTAATTTGAACAATGATTTGTGAAAATCGTTTTAACCGTTGCTGAGAAATGCTGAGAACCCGGCGAACGACCGCAACTTGGTTAAAGCCGGGTATAAATAAACGACATAAAAAAACTTCGGGGGCTTTCGCATATTAGTTGAGTTATTTCATTGATCTATTTGATACCATCATGGAGTTTTATAACATTTATTTAAAATAAATCTTAAGTAAGATAATATGAAATTTTGGATTCAATAGTCCAGGAAGGAGTGTAATTTTGGCTTATAGGACATTTTTGAAAAATCTATTCGAATCCGACTTGTGATGCCTTTCGATGTAATTCCCGTTTCGGAAGTTTTTGGCCACTACTTTCAAGTGCGTCCGAAACCTCAAAATTGAGGGCCGAAGAGAGCTTGAGTGGCCTTCAAATAGATTTTTTTTAAGAACTAGCAAATCAGTCCCATATAACCATAATTAGGATATATTGTAGAATTTAAAAAAAGTTTTCGTAAAACAATCAATCACAAGAAACAGAGTCCGTATTGTGTTTATTTTATTTTTCCTCGCCGTAGCCCCATTTTTATTCATAATAATGAGCAATGATGATCACACCTAAACAAAGGTGATCAGTACCTTGGATTTTCCCCACGTACAAACAAAACGGCTTTTTTCAGGGTCACCAAAATTGTCAACGAATTTTTTTCTATAGTTTATTCCTCATAGATACATAATAATATAGGCGGAATAATAGAAAAAAATGTTTTCTTAAATGTTCGAAACAAAAATTGACATGCTGATTTTGACAACAAGAATATCTCGACACCAATACATTTTAAAGTGTTCATGTTTTCTTTTTAAAACATGGTCTACAACGTGAATTTCATGAAGCACAAATAAAAAACACGTGATTGGGACCACTGTGCATGCGGGAAGATGCGCATTGTTTAGTCTGTGTGGATTTTATGTTTATAAAACCGCTGTCCAGCCAATGGGAGCTTTACTGGTTCGGTAGTTTAGAATTTCAAATATTACAAGAAAGAGTATTTCATCTGTTCGAGCCAAGAAAAACGTGTTTAATCCACCTAGCAGTGAGATGATACCTATTTTTATCAATCCGCATGTGTTTTTTGCATGAATATTCTTCGGTGTTTAAGTTTTCATGACATTATTTTAATGACCCTCGTTTTAAGCGACAATTTGAGATTTTAATCACTCATTACTCTGTAATGTCGAAACTGCAAATCGGATCGAATTTGAATCTAGAAGTGTGATAATCGATTAAACATGCCATGATATGTAAGTTCCACTCTAGAGTTTACGGTAATTTAAGGTACTTCCAGAGCCGGTATTCAGGAACCAGCATAACCCAAACCGATTCGTATGGCCATATGACGAATAAATTACAACAGTTTTGAGTTCAACTTTGAAGCTTTTTGGGATTGTCATCTTCCATATCGGTTTAAATTTTAAAAATTCATCATCATGTAATTCGAGAACCGGAAGTCATAATTGGATAAAATAATTAATTTTTGTATATAAGTTTGTTTTAATTAAAATTTTTGTTTCTGAAATTTGATTAGGCTTTTTTTGAGAAAACGATTGAGCTTTGAGAAACGATTTTATACTGGAACCGGAATTCTAAAAGCGGTATGGCCGAAGTCAGATAAATTCACCAGAGTAGCTGTACACTTTACATTTGTTTCAAAACATTTGAAAATCAGTTAAGACATCTTTGAGAGATCATAGCACGAATTAAATTTTTAGGTGCCTTCTGATCGACAACTGAATACCACTAAAACTGAAAAAAGTTAATTTTTTTATCGACTATCCAAATCTGCTAACCCGATAAACCTGATTAAATTATGTGGAATAGACATTTTTATACAATCCCCGAAACCGGAAGTTGGATCTGACTGAAAAGCAAGATATTTTATAGAACTTTGAAACTTTTCATTTGAATCTTAGATGATTCTTAGATTTCATTTGCATCTTAGATCGGTTCAGCCATCTTCAAGAAAAATGAGTTACACAATTTTGATTTCGTTTCACATATCATCCTGTAGTTCCGAAACCAGAGGTCGGAACCAAACATAATGCAGGAACTTTGTTTGGGAGCATACGACTTTTCGTATGAATCTGAATTTGTAGAAAAGAAATTTTCCGAGAAAATTAATTGAAGTTATTTGTCACACACGCATTTACTGATCTCGACGAACTGATTCGAATGGTATATGGATGTTATGTTGTTCCAGCATTTATTGCTGTAAGTAGTTTAAAACAAAATAATTAAAAAAAATTCTGCCATCATCTGGTTTATATATGTCATATTCGAACGATTATGTTGCCAAAAACGAGCCGTGCCAAAATCGGTCCGAGGCTAAATGTCATGAAAAAGAATGCTGTATACAATCCTTTTGGTTCTTAGAAACAATTGTATGTAACAGTATAAAAAATCGTGTTTTCCGTTGCTCCCAAGCATTTCTTTGTCATACAGCGCTAAAAATTCCAACTACTGGAATAGGGGGAAAAGTCGCTTACAGAAAAATTTCGATATCTCCGTTAAAAATGGACGGATTTTAACAATCTATGGCTTGTTGGATAGGTATTACCGTGCGGAATCTAAGTCTGAAAACATATTCTGTTTTCAAGGTCAATTGTGACAGATACTGTCAAAAAACTGAAAATTTTGACATAAAACTTTGTATAACTCAAAAAGTAAACATCCGATCTCAAAACCATTCAATAGCGTTTTGGGTGACGGGGAGACCTTTCATTTGCGACTAGTTTGATGAAAATCGGTCCAGCCATCTCTGAGATCTCGACCTCTTAGTTGACAACACACATACGGACACACACACATACACACACACACACAGACATTTGCTCAGTTCGTCGAGCTGAATCGATTGGTATATGTCATTCGGCCCTCCGGGCCTCGGAAAAATTTTCGAAAGTTTGAGCGAATTCTATACCTATTTTTTATATATATAAAAATAGGTAAAACACAAAAATCTTGTGAGGAATTGATATGAATTTCAAATAAGAATGAATCGCTATGAACTTTAAAACAAGTTATGATGAGGCTGTTGCTTCTTTACGACAAATCACCGTCTAATCTCAAATATTCCGTATTACGAGTATGTGTCATTGCCTTAACTTCTTGCTACATTCTCACACCGTTTCAAACCATTATGGTAAAATCACTTCGCTCGATATCGAAGACTAGAAACCGACTTTCAAGGTAGGACGAAAATGTCTTAATCCTGAAGCCAAGTATTTTCATTTTTTTTTGCAGTTGTAAACTTTGCCTCCTTCGGAAAGGTTTTGTTTAATTTAATGAACCAGCTAAAACTTGTGCTCTTCTAAGACCCCGTCGTGATTACATTGGCAGACAACTTTACCGGCACTGGCACTGGTCGCCCCTCTCACCCACACCCACGCGCGTGTGGGTGTGTGTGTTAAGTAAATTCGAGAGCGGAAAAAGATGACTAATTGGAACAAAATTATCCTACCCGAAATACCAGTTGAAGGAAGCGATTCCCGTTATGTGTGCCATCATCTAAGACAAGACAAGAGTGTAAGACTTTGATGTGGATTAGATACGACGTAGGCTAGAATTTAATTTAATTTTTGTAAATAGGTAAGACGGATCTACTTCGGAATGAAACATAAATACTTCCATTTTTTGTCGTTACGAACACCGTCACTGAATTCGCAAACGCTGGCTCGGTGCGAGAACTCTCGGAAAAATAACGAAGCACTTGTGAAAATCCATAAACCTGACACGTATTAATCTTGGCATTAGATTCTCGGCGAGGTCTGCTGCCATTTAGTACAACTTAGTCATAAAATCCTAGCACAGGATACGCGTGCCGGATCAAAGAAATTTTCGCCCGGGCTCAACTAAAGCTCCAATTGAACGAGATTTCCTCAGCCGAATGGGAATCGGTCTCATGTTTCGTGTCGATATAAACAGTCATCATCAGCGTAGGAAAAAAAATGGTTATTCTATTATAGCTCCCACGCTTCCCGAAATTGGGCGATCCTCCAGGAACTGGGAAATGACAGCCGGTCGTTGTTGAATTGAAGCACATTTAGCCAGTGGAAAGCTTATTAGACTGCAGACCTCGGTACCGAAAAAAATCGGAACGATTTCAGATTGAGCTGACTGAAAAAATTTTTGCTTTGATTTTTTTAAACACGTCAACAGTTTTTGGGAGAACGGTATCCTGGAAAATAGAGCACTAAAAATAATCAGAAAAATAGAATTTTAATCTTCATCAACTTGTTGCTGAATTTTGAATTTATTGTTCGTTTCGTCTTCGACTCATCAGTGCTTTAGCAGTTTAAAGTAAATTGCGCTTCCTACCTAACAGTTCATCTTAAACTATTATTATTAATTTAAACTGCTACAGCACTGATGAGTCTAAGATGTGTTCGAATAAATTTTGACTTCCATCATATCCCAGCGAACTATGAGCCTTGTAAAACGACCGATGATTGAAATAGTGGAAATGACAATATTAGAGAAATGTCTCAACTGGACTTACCAAATTGTTTATGGCTGTTGGTACTTGTTTGCACAGTAAGAGTCCACCTGAGTGAGACTGGAAATTCAAAAATACTCTGGGTACAAAAGCTTGAACATATATGGCATTCTATTCAACTGGACTGCCTTCCGAGTTGTGTTTCATCAAGCCCACCGTAGTTCAATTGGCAGAATGTTTTCCCCGGACTCGACACGGATTCTCACTTTTGTACAGATTTTGATGTACTGTGATAACTGAAAGAGATTGCACTTCACGCCACAGAGGCCCTATTTTTATGAAACACTTCTGTTGGATTTTGAAAACCTCACGAGGAATCTACTAATCTTTGGGTAGTGAAATTTTCAAAAGCTCAAAATTTTCACTATTCATTTCCACTCTCGATGTTGGGATAACTGATGAGGGGCTTTAACCTTCAGATCATTCGTCTCTCGAACCAGAAAACCTTTCGAAATCGAACCCAGGTAGGCTGCATGGAAAGTGATGATCTTGCCCAGTCTCTCTATACTCGATCCTTCCAATGGATATTGTTTCCCGTATAATCCCAAAAAAAATATCTGCTTCCAACACTTCGTTTCACATTCGTTCTGTATTGCCAACAGATGTAAAAACTATTAAGGAACAATCCTGTGGCGCAGATGTCGGGAAGTTTTTACCTCTAAAAAGTTAAAAATAACAATTTATAAAACATCAGTATTTTTGAAGAGTCACCAATATTTTCTATATATCGTCTCGAACCCTACAGATAAAAATTAGCTTATGAAGCTTTCCCTTGCCGTATTCTTACATCTAAGAAGTTGCAGAGTCTCGATCCTTGCTATGGATTCTGGAAATTAAATCTGAATCTGGATTCTGAACCTGAATTTTAAACCTATCTATGAGTTCCTTGTCGCGATACATTCTTCCGCGAAGTGTGATAAAAGTTCAGTCACCCTACACGAAGATTTGAAAAATTGAAAATATAAAAGGCGGGTGACTAATGTCAGAGATATAACTGGCTGAAGTGAGTACGAGTAACAAGCATCATTTATCAAATTTGGTTTGACATCGATAAGAGATTTCAACTAGAATTCAGGATCTGGATTCAGGATTCGGGAAATGAATTCTGGACGTGAGTTCTGAACTTCGAACCAGGATAAGGAATAGGATTCTGGACCTGAATTTTCACCTAGAATCCATGATTTGGATTCAAAAGCTGGATTCTGGACTTGGATTGCAGACCTGATTTCTGGATCTGGATTCTGACCCTGAATTTTAAATCAGAATTCAAGATCTGGGTTTTGAAACGGAATTTTGAATCAGAATTCAGGAACTGGATTCTGGAAATGAAATCTGGATCGTAGTTCTGAATTCTGAATGTGAATACTGGACCAAAATTCGGAGCCTCAATTTTGGAACCTGATTATGGACCTGGATTCTGGAACTGAACCTGAATAATGGAAACTGAGCCTGAGCCTGAATTTTGGAACTTGATTCTGGATCTGAATTTTGAACTAGTACTCAGGATCTGGATGCAGGAGATGGATTCTGATTCTGAATTTCAAACCTGAATTCTGGACCAATATTCTGAAACTGAGCCTGAATTTTGGAACTTAATTCTGGACCTGAATTTTGAACTAGTACATAGGATTTGAAAGCAGGAGATGGATTCTGATCCTGGATTCCAGACCAATATTCTGGAACTGAACCTGGATTCCGAAGGACCAAGATTCTGGAACTGAATCTGAATTTTGGAACTTGATTCTGGATCTGAATTTTGTACTAGTACTCAGGATCCGGATGCAGGAGATGGATTCTAATTCTGAACTCCGGACCTGGATGCTGGAACTGAACCTGGATTCTGGAAACAGAGTCTGAACCTGAATTTGGGACATGTATTTCGGAATATTCGGAAAATCTGACTTTTCCTGGTCTACAAACTATTTTCGTGGATTTACGTAATCAACAAACAAAATGGCTCTTTTCAGGGCATCCATAGTTCTCAAAGAATTATTTTAGAAAGTATATTTCGCATAGACACACAAAAGTATATGTTCCAAAATACAAAAACTGCAACCTACGATGATTTTGACAATAGTTATTTTATCCTTGCAATTTTCAAGATATCACGCTATCATAAGATGTTGACGGTTCAACGCATAGGGCACTGGTCTTACAAGCTAGTTGTCGTATGTTCGAACTCCGACCTGGAAGGATTCTTAGTGTAAAACCAAAGCTTTGCTAGTTTATTCCTACGTTAGAATGAATGTACGTGTATAAACGTACGCTAGTGTATTCTTAAAGCTAGAATGAGTTCTAATTTATTCTAACTACGTAACTGCCAAAAGAGGGCGATAGATCTGAAATGTCTTTAGCCAGCGAATGATAGAAAAATAAATCGATGCTAGGATACTTGTACGTACGTGTACGTGTTCGGGTGATAAAATGAGATTATAATGTGTAATGGAATTTCAGTCAATCGAAATTATGACGTAAATGCTTTGCATCCATTCAGTGGCGTCTCGTCCTCATGTGCATCTCGTGCATTGCACAACCGGTCAAAGTCAAGGAATTGACTGCATTAATTTTTCAGATTCAGATCTATTTATTCGATAAAAGCAGGTTGAATGATACCAATAAAAATAATAAACGACTTTGTCCAAAGCACAATATGTACAAATTTACTTCAACTTAAAATTTCAAATATCTCTTGTCGCTGTATTAGTGTCTTTTTCGTGCACATGAGTTACTGCTTAGATTCCAGAAGAGAACGAACTACTCAGCTCAGCTCTAAGGTTTGTTGTTCTCTCTGTCACGTTTGGCTCTGCGAGAATTTGAATGCTCACCTTCACGAGAGGCTTCAGTGGCTTATGCTTATGGCAGTTGCTAACAAATTGCTGTCTCAGTTGCAACTTCGAAGCGGTGTTATTGATGAAGTTATTGACAGATTTGCTCGACGAGCAGAGGACCGAATTATTGTACTGTATCATGATACGAAATAAGTTTAATGAAAAAATCCCATCCAAAAGTATATCGTTATTTCATTGTATTGAAATAGGGATTATCCATTCCTCAATCTTTAGTTTTCACTTACTACGAACTGTTCTTCTGATATCTTACCACATAATCAGTGCACCACCCGTAAATTTTGCCACAAGACGCCACTGCATCCATTATAATTTTTAGGTTTCATCTTCGACTAACAAGTGCATTAGCAGTTCATGTTGAACTGTTAACGCCACCTAACGGTTCAACATGAGCTGCTGAGCAGACATATATTGGCATCTACACTATTTGCCTTTACTGAAGTGTCGAAAGAAAGAAAGCTAGTGAAAGGCTTTCTGGCCTCCAACAGATAGTCATTTAGAAGTTTCGATCTGCTAAGTGCAGATGTCATTTTTTTACGTTTCGTCTTCAACTCATCAGTGCATTGGCAGTTTATGTTAAACACCCATTGTTTTTAGATTTCAGAGTAAGTCAGGTTAAGGATGTAACAATCATGAAGAATATCTTAGAAAATGGGAATCATTTTACTGGAGAGCATCATTGCTTTTCTAGTATTGATTCACCACCACCGTTTGTCTATTTTTCCAAGAAACAGAAACGATTCAAGTAAACAACGTCTCGGACAAAAGGATTCGAAACCTGCCGTTTCGTTACATGAGAATCTCGTTCATTCCCTGGCGCGTGTTTAAGCCATAACAATTTTGTTCGATTGGACCTTCGCCTTGTCATCGAAACGATGTCGATGCTTAGCACCAATCGAACAGATGTTGAATGATTTGCGGAATGATCTGCACGATGCTGGGTAGGATTGACAGTGTCAGGACTTAGTTATGGTAAGTTCCTGCAAAAAATGTACATTGTTTACTGTGTCGTAAAAATGTTGGTTCAGTTGTTTTCCTGTCACGGTCTTAAATGACGGTTAATCCATAACTGGTACGTTTACCCTAATCACAAACTTCACTCATTTAGTATTCCGCTTTCGCCAACCGAAAATGCAAACAACCCGTACCCGAATGGTGGATCGCTTGGAACAAAGCCCCCAGAAGACGACCGGGAATGACAACCTGGGCATGTTGAAGAAAAAAAACCCAAAATCATCCTAGGCTCGGTCCTGCAGCGCAGCCAATTCCATCATGTCATCGTGAGATATGCTTTCTCCGGAACACAAAAATTTTTCGTCCTCTCACCCGAGAATCGATCGATCGGCCACCGAAGCCGCAACATCCGGCAGGGATGGCAAATCAATTAAACCTTGTTTATTGTACTTTCGAATTGGTTTTTATTGAATTCGATGCGATGCGAACGCGCGACGAGGGTGGATAAATTTTCTGTCTCCTTCGGTTCGTTTGGCTGCTAAATACTGAGCCGAGCAAAGAACCCTCGAAGGTTGTTCTTTCGAAGCACAATGGAATGTTTTTATTATCTTTCCGAGGCTCGTGGCGAAGCGTCGTGATTGTTAGGCACAAGGCTTGGATTGACGGTTTCTTTCGGGAGCCTCTCTGTCCCGACGAGGTGCTGAGTTTTTAATTACACAGCGGAAATCCGGGATTTGTTACACGTAATCGAACGCGGCAATTGATCGATTCGCCGTTTTGTTTGCGTTTCTAGTGGATTTAATCGCTTTAGTACTTAAACCAACTGTCTTCGATCCCCCGTTGGGCTTCGCTTGGACCGTTATTTATTCAGGGGTTCGTTTTTGTAGTGATTCTTTAGCTAGAAGAAATTCCGGTGAAGGTGTAAGTTGTAACGGCAACCGGACACCACCCTGCTAGGCCACATCTGACCTTCAATCTTGAATCGACTAAAGGGTGTACCATCTCTCTCATTATGGCTTCGACAGGATGCTGAGAATCGTACAATCTACGGTATCTGTTGATCAGACGGAAAAAATAACCAAAATTGTCCTCTGTGAAAAAAATACATGATTTGGCAAGCAATTTGCTCATGTGGAAAGCGAATTACTACCTTTGTGAAAACCGATCAACGACCAACGGGCTGGTGTACGTAAAGGAATGCCTTTAAGCGCGTCTACTTCCTCTTCTAAGGTCACACAAAGGTCCTGCATTCTTCTGGTCGGATTTAGCGTCGTGCCACTATTCGAAAGATGTTTTGTCGTCGGTAGTTTGCTTTTAATCCCTCGAATGCACCTGAATTATGGCCAATAAAGCAGTAGTGACTCATCATGACGCAGTCGCTTTAGAAACATCTTAAGAAACTAAATTCGGAGGAATATATAAAGAAAAAAAAACTACACGTATGAGTAGTGTTAAGAGAAAGGTTCGTAAATTTGGAAATGGTATTGAAATTGAATAAATCGAACATAAAAAACCGTAAAATAATATCTTTGATTTGATGCCCTTAAAGTTTGAAGCTCGTGATGAAATTTGATTCCCGCGCTCAGTTTCCGGAGCTTTCCGTCATTTTGCTGCCTCATTCATCGCCAAAATAATAATAATTATAATAAAAAAAAACAACTTTCTATGAAACATCGCACTTCACTTGGCACTTTATGTATGAGCATATTTTCTCTGTGTGTGTGTGTGTGTTTTTTAATTTCTCACGGGAGCAATATTTTTCGCATTTTGCGCTGATTTTAGCCCTACCACGGTTCGAAATGGGGCGCGGTTTTTTTTTTAAATAAGATACGAAAAACGAGCCGAACAGGCGGTTTCTCCTTTTCTCTGATTTTTTTTTTGTTGTTGGTGTTCATGGGATACTAAATTATCCTCAACGCGGCTTCGGCGTCGGTGGATTCTCCTGCTTGCAACAGCTTTCGCGAAGCATGGAGGCGTAATTTTTATTTTGCGCTGGAATTCTGGTTTTATTTTTTGCGCTTCCCATCGCAGTTGTGTGTCACTGCGGAATGTTAATTAGGTTGTGAGAAATAGCTCCCACGTGAACAGATTAGTCGGCATTGCATTCTCTGGTTCGGAAACGAGTTTCCTATTGTAGCACATCCGACGTTTACTTTTCTATTGTAAACGAGAAAACAGGTCTCAGAAAGCGGTTAGTCACATTCCCAGTGTATGGGGAAAGATTGCAACGACAGCTTCGAGGAATTGGAACACAAATGTGACTTTTTAAATATGGTCCTTTTTGCAAGAAACAAGTGCCACATAAAAAACAGCATCCCAGTTCCGCCTAAAACAGGAACTTTGCGAAGCTCCTATCACCAAAAATAACACGAAGAGGTAAATAATTTGTTGCTAATTAATTACTGAGGCTTGTTGCATAATTCTATTTTATTTTTACGAGTGTTTCGTTGAATTCATATGAAGTTAACGAAGCACTTCTCCAAAATTAGCTGGAAAATAAATCCAGACCCAGTGATCTTTTTGTTTCTAATTAGTTGATAATTAGTTACGGTGGTTTTGAATTTGTTGCACAATTTCAATTTATTTGTATGAGTTCTAGTTTAAGCTCACATGAAGATAACGAAGCATCCTTCCTAAATAAATCAATTCCAGCGAAAGATTGGTTTCGAAGTTTTGAATCGTTGACATCACAGATAACATACAATTGAAAACATAAATAACAACAAACGAAATCAAAACCTTCGTAACTAAATGGAAACAATATCTGCAATGGGTTTGATTTGTTTTCAAGTTTTTTAGGAGGGGAGCTTCGTTAACATCATTAAAACGTAGCGAAGCACACGCAAAATACAAAACAAATCAGTAACAAATTCTAAAGAACCGTAACTAATTAACGACTAATTTGGAACAATTTTTTTTATTTGGTTATAATATATTTGCAAGCTTGTTAACTTCCTATGAACTGAGCGGTACTCGCTTAAAATAATTGAGCAACAAATTCTAAACCTTTGCAACTAATTATTCACAGGGTCTCGATTTTTTCTAAACTACCGTAACTAATTAACAACTAATTTGAAACATTTTTTTAATATATTTGCAGGCTTGTTCACGAGAAGTGATTTGTTAACTTCATATGAACTGAGCGGTATACGCTTAAAATAATTGAGCAACAAATTCTGAACTTTTGCAACTAATTATTAACAAATTATTCACTGGGTCTCGATTTTTTCTAAACTACCGTAACTAATTAACAACTAATTTTAAAACAAATTTTTAATTTGGTTACAATATATTTGCAAGCTTCTTTACGAGAAGTGCTTTGTTAACTTCATATGAACTGAGCGGTATACGCTTAAAATAATTGAGCAACAAATTCTGAACCTTTGCAACTAATTATTAACAAATTATTCACTGGGTCTCGATTTTTTCTAAACTACCGTAACTAATTAACAACTAATTTGAAAAAATATTTGCAAGCTTCTTTACGAGAAGTGCTTTGTTAACTTCATATGAACTGAACGGTACACGCCTAAAATAAATGAGCAACAAATTATAAACCTTTGCAACTAATTATCAACAAATTATTCACTGGGTCTCGATTTTTTCTAAACTACCGTAACTAAGTAACAACTAATTTTAAACAAATTTTTAATTTGGTTTCAATATATTTGCAAGCTTCTTTACGAGAAGTGCTTTGTTAACTTCATATGAACTGAGCGGTATACGCTTAAAATAATTGAGCAACAAATTCTGAACTTTTGCAACTAATTATTAACAAATTATTCACTGGGTCTCGATTTTTTCTAAACTACCGTAACTAATTAACAACTAATTTGAAAAAATATTTGCAAGCTTCTTTACGAGAAGTGATTTGTTAACTTCATATGAACTGAGCGGTATACGCTTAAAATAATTGAGCAACAAATTCTGAACTTTTGCAACTAATTATTAACAAATTATTCACTGGGTCTCGATTTTTTCTAAACTACCGTAACTAATTAACAACTAATTTTAAAACAAATTTTTAATTTGGTTACAATATATTTGCAAGCTTCTTTACGATAAGTGCTTTGTTAACTTCATATGAACTGAGCGGTATACGCTTAAAATAATTGAGCAACAAATTCTGAACCTTTGCAACTAATTATTAACAAATTATTCACTGGGTCTCGATTTTTTCTAAACTACCGTAACTAATTAACAACTAATTTGAAAAAATATTTGCAAGCTTCTTTACGAGAAGTGCTTTGTTAACTTCATATGAACTGAACGGTACACGCCTAAAATAAATGAGCAACAAATTATAAACCTTTGCAACTAATTATCAACAAATTATTCACTGGGTCTCGATTTTTTCTAAACTACCGTAACTAAGTAACAATTAATTTTAAACAAATTTTTAATTTGGTTTCAATATATTTGCAAGCTTCTTTACGAGAAGTGCTTTGTTAACTTCATATGACCTTAACGGTACACGCTTAAAATAAATGGGCAACAAATTATAAACCTTTGCAACTAATTATCAACAAATTATTCACTGGGTCTCGTTTTTTTCTAAACTACCGTAACTAATTGACAACTAATTTGAAACAAATTTTTAATTTGGTGAAGTGATTTGTTAACTTCATATGACCTGAACGGTACACGCTTAAAATAATTGAGCAACAAATTATTAACCTTTGCAACTAATTATCAACAAATTTATCACTGGGTCTCGGTTTAATTTCAAGCGAAACACTCGAAAAAAAACATAAAATAAAGAAACAAATGCAAAAGCACCGTAACTAATTAGTAACAAATTATTTTAGCAAAGCACTCGTTATAAAAAGAGCATCATCTAGACAGGATCTATTGAAATGATGAATAACTCTAGACAGGATCTATTGAAATGATGATAACGCAAGTAATTTGTTGCTAATTAGTTGAATAAATTGTTGCGATGGTAAATAAGCTTGAAATTAAATCAAAACCTACTGGACAATTTGTTACAAATTAGTTACAATGATTTTGAATTTGTTACTCATTTCTTTGGAGTTTTTTTAGTTCATACGAAATAAACGAAGCACTTCTCTTAAATAAATTTGAAACCAAATCGAAATCCAGTGGAAAATAGAGATAAAAATTGAAAATTTCCGTAACTAATTAGCAACTAATTAGTAACAAACTATCCGCTGGGTTTCAATTTAATTTCAAGTGAATGCCTTTCTCATATCAGTCATACTATCATATATAATACTGTGGTATTCTTCAAAATAATTTTCTTCGATTCTTAAAAGAATAACCGAAATCGGTTTGTTTGACCGTCTACTGATAAAAACTATCAATTGGAAAAGATTTGAGGTCGATTTAGAAATTTTTTTAACGTTTTTCCCCATTTTCAGTGATGGTATACAATTTTCAACCCACTTTACCCTATATTTCCGGATCCGGAAGTCGGATCCGCATGAAATTCAGGAATTTCGTATGGGACCACAGGACCTTTCATTTGAACCTAGTTTTGTGAAAATCGGTCGCGCCATCTATGAGAAAAGTTAGAGCACATATTTTTGCACATTTTACCCCATAACTCCCGAGCCGGAAGTCGGATCCAAATAATATTCAGGAATTTTTTATGGGACCACAATACCTTTCATTTGAATCTAAGTTTGTGAAAATCGGTTCAGCCATCTCCGAGAAAAGTTAGTGCAAAAAAACGTTACATACACAGAGACATTTTGCGTACTCGACGAACTGAGTCGAATGGTATATGACACTCGGCCCTCCGGGCCTCGGTTCAAAAGTCGGTTTTCACAGTGATTGCATAACTTTTCTATATGAGAAAGGCAAAAATAACGAGCAAATCCAAAACCACAGTAACTAATTAGTAACCATTTATCTCAACAAAGCACTCGTTAAAAAAAAGAGCAACATCTAGACAGGATCTATTGAAATGGCGAATAATTTCGCCGCACATATCACCGATGGTAATGAAAATAAGTAAATTATTTGTTTCTAATGCGATAATTATGAATGTTTATTTTGAGTACTTCGCTACGTTTTTATGAAGTTAACGAAGCCCTTCTCCTACATATATTTGAAAACAAATCGAATCCCAGTAGAAAATTTGTTACTGATTAGATGTTAATTAGTTACGGTAATTTTGAATTTGTTGTTCATATTTTTGGAATACTTCGCTAAGTTCCTATGAAATTAGCAAAGCACTTCTCCTTGATAAGCTGAAAAACAAATCAAAATCTAGTGGGCAATTTGTTGCTAATTAGTTGATAATTTGTTACGGTAATTCTGATTCTGTTGAATTTGTAGTTTTTTTCCAGCACTTCGTAAAGTTTATGCGAAATTAACGAAGCAATCTTAAATAAGCTTGAAAACAAATAGAAATCCAGTGGAAAATAGGGCAAAAAAAATTCAAAATTTCCGTAACTAACTAGCAAACTAATCAGTAACATATTGTCCAATAAGTTTTGATTTAATTTCAAGCTTATTTAGGAGGGATGCTTCGTTAATTTCACATTAACTTAGCGTAGTACTCCAAAAAATGAGGAACAAATTCAAAATTACCGTAACTAATTGGCAACTAATTAGTAACAAATTATCCGCTGGGTTTCGATTTATTTTCAAGCGAAGCACTCGGGAAATTATGAAATAAATGTGCAAATTAAAAACCACCGTAACTAATTAGTAACAAATTATTCAGTGGCTCTCGATTTCATTGTCAGCTAATTCAGGAGAGGTGCTTCGTTAGCTTCACGTGAACTTAGCAAAAGCACTTGTTGAAAAAAGAGTGGATCTAGACAGGATCTATTAAAATGGTGAATAACTCCACCGCACCTCTTCTCTATGATAACGCAAACAGGTGAATAATTTGTTGCTAATTAGTTGCAGTAATTTTGAATATTTTACTCATTTGTTTTGGATTACTTCGCTAAGTTCATATGAAATCAACGAAACACCCCACCTAAATAAGCTTGAAATCAAGTCAAAACCCAGTTACAAGTTAGTTGCTAATTAGTTACGGTAATTTTGGATTATGTTGCTCATTCTTTTGGATTACTACGCTAAGTTCATATGAAATAATGAAACACCCCTCATAAATAAGCTTGAAATTAAGTCAAAACCAAGTAGACAATTTGTTACTGATTAGTTGCTAATTAGTTATGTTAATTTTGAATTTGTTGCTCATTTTTTTGGAGTGTTTAACTAAGTTCATATCAATTTAACGAGTGGAATTTTGAATTTTTCGCTCATAATTTTGGAGCACTTCGCTAAGTTTATATGAAATTTACGAAGCAACCCCCCTAAATAAGCTTGATATTAAGTCAAAACCTAGTGGACAGCTTGTTACTAATTAGTTACGGTGATTTTCAATTTGTTACTCATTTTTTTTAGTACTTAGCTAATTTCATACAAAATTAACAAAAAACTCCTCCTAAACAAACTTGAAAACAAATCGAAATCCAGTGGAAAATTGAGGAAAAAAATAATAACTAATAAAATATTAATAAGTAACAAATTATATGCTGGATTTGGATTTGTTTTTAGCTTATTTAGGAAGATTGCGAAGTTCTCACAAAAATTGAGCAACAAATTTAAAATTACTATAATAAACATTATCTTCTTATTAGCAACAATATATCCGTTGGATTTCGATTTATTTACAAACGAAGCATTCAAAAAATATGAAATAAATTAACAAAATCCGATACCACCAGTGATTTTGAGCAACCATTATCAGTGATTCCTGTAAGATGAAATTACTGAACGATTCGATCAGCTTTGAGCATTATGGAAGAAAATGTGAGCAAGATCAGACAATAGTAATCATACAGGAACTTGTAACTAAGGGTAACGCGTGTCAATGAGACTTTTAAAATCGTGGAAAATTGCCAATTATGTATCTTTGGAAAGCTAAGTGATAAGGAATTTTCTAGGAGCATGTACATCAATGATTTTTGTCAATTTATATAAGCATGGAGGTGCTCAAATTTGGGGAAATTGTCAATTTGTAACTTTCAGGAATGCTCCTTTAACAGTCTTTATCACTAGAGTTGGGAAGAAATCGGTTCCTTTACGGCACGGTTAACGAAGTTTCAACACATGTTCTCGTTACTTCCAAACCGTGTTTGATTTCGCAACCTGTTGTTAAGTTCGCAATAAAATGAACACTAGATGAAGGGAACTGAATGCTAGACGATGAATGTTGAAAATAATCAGTTTGGATCGTAATCACATTTATAATGTTAATTTAACTGTTTTCACTGTGCAATAGCAATAAACAATGCAACATTAGTAAAAAACATACGACAAAAGATCTTGTTTTATTTCCAGCTGGTTGATGCTGATGATATAAAACCCTATTTCTACATGAATTTGATTTATAGAAGTAACAGGAGCGCAGCGTTCGAATGGTGCGTATCAATTGGCGTAGCAAAATCCTGCATTCCTGTTACTTCTGTGTATGTTATTCAAGTGGAATAGGGTAATATTATTCAGCTGCATAGCATGCTTTGTGATTGGACATGTTTTTCTTATCAATATAATAATCATAGCAGCATGTATGTTAATATTATTAGCTGTTTTCATTGATGATATTACTCCACCACGATGGTATTGCTGAATCGATTTCATATACGAGGTCTGTTCAAAAAGTTCCCGGAATTTTTTAATTGCGCGCGTCTGGAGAGTCCGGCGGTCAAATTTTTTTTTATTGTGTTGGTACATATGTCCCTAATGTATGGTGAAATTTTCAGCTGTATTCATTGTTTACATTCTGTCTTGTAGCGGCTGGTGTAGACGTGTTTTTTAAGCTCGGCGATTTTTGTCTTGGTGACGTTGGGTGCTTCCACGTGGACGATTGTGCTTTTGTTTCGACATCATAACCGTACACCCATGTTTCATCACCAGTTATGACCCTTTCAAGTAAATTTGGATCGTCGTTGACGTCGTTTAACAGCTCCTGAGCGATGGTAATGCGTTTGTTTTTTTGATCAAAACTCAGCAGTTTTGGAACGAATTTTGCTGCCACTCGTTTCATGCCCAAAACATTTGAAAAAATATGATGGCATGAGCCAACTGATATGCCAACTTCATCAGCAACTTCTCTAATAGTGATTCGGCGATCATCCATAATCATTTTTTCCACTTTTCCCACATTTTCATCGATTATTGACGTGCTGGGTCGACCGGAGCGTTCGTCATCTTCAACGTCTTCGCGGCCATCTTGGAAACGCTTATACCACTCGTAAACACATGTTTTTTCGTACATCACGAAGCCTGGAATTCCGATGCGACCGACGAAATAAACTCACCTAACCTAACCATTATTGATATCGTATAATCCATATCCGAGAAACCAGACCTGTTTAATGAACAAAGTAGCATTGAAACGAGCCTAACTTTGTTGAAATGTTAAACATTTTTTAAACCAAAATTTATTCTATCAAAAATCATTCGTTTCATAATTCATTATTATGTCTACAATGAATATGTGATATGAAAAAAAATACACCGACTATTTTTATTTACTGTGAACCAAAAAATTTGCTTATATCCACCCCTGGTTTATGGTTACTTGTATATCTCCCGAAACGAAAATATTTTCCAAATTTGTTCAATGACTTCATAATAGCTTTTAGATAAGTTTATTGAAATTTATTAATTCATCTCCGAGGAAAATTATCCGATAAAAATTGTGTTTAGTCGGTTATGCCGCTTATGCCAATATATCTCCAAAACCAGTAGTGACAGCCATTTGAACTTCACATTTGATCAATTCTTAGCTTTCACATTGGTCTGAGCTTGTTGAAATATGTTTAGCCATTTCCGAAAAAAATGAGCGGTAAGAAGAAAAGTTCGTTTTGTCGGTTACGTCTCTTATGCCATTATATCTTCGAACAGAGAAGTGATAGTCTTTTGATCGGCAAATTTAGTGCATGAGTAGGTTTCAAATGAACCTAAATTGGTTGAAATCGGTGTAGCCCCATATCCGTGAAAATTTAGCGGTAGGAAAAATCTTTGAAGCTATTTTCATTTTTCTATCTTGTCAAGGTGAATCGAACGGCGTGTAAGGGTCTCTGGAGCTCCGATCAAAAGTCGATGCTTCCGGCAGTTCCATCACCTTTCTAGAGAGAAAAGCAAAACACGAAATAAAATTAAACGTTTTTTATCGCTCACTTGTATGTAGTTTCCTTGTAGGTTCCAAAAAGGAAATCAAAAAGTCATCAACAGCTGAAACCCAATTTGTGTGTCTACCGTACGAATTGAGTTATCGAAAATATGATACCTATATTAAAATGTTCGTTTTCTTCCAGAGCACAGATTTTCACTTATGGCTCATGTCATATCCGGCCCGATATTCAGCAACAGGATATGCCGGCAATGATTGATGAATTCTGGTGAAATATTCTCGAAGCCCGATGGAAACTTCAGTAGACACCAATTAAAAACACTAGGTAATGATTGATGAAGGAATTGATGCGTTCCATTGAGAACTTCATCATCCACGCATGCCTGCCAAGTTCTGATTATCAATATGTCTCGATCGGGTAAAGTTCGGTACAAAGCTTTTCCTGTTGGATGTGAGTGCGTGCGTGCGTGCGTGACTCTTATCGGGCAATTTTTGCTCGACACAAAACCTCTGCCGGCGTTTGTCGCGTGTCGTATTTTATTCTACTTTGCTTTTTTTCGTTCTTTTTCGCTCCTGATATGACGAACATCCCAAGGCTGATTGTGCACAACCGGAGTGAAGTACCCCACCAAAACCATCAAGCCAAACAAGAAAAAAATGTAAAAAACGAGGTGCCATCAACGTGCGTTCGAAGGCCACCGAGTGTCGGTACCGGAAGAGAAAAAAAAACATACACTCCTGGGACGTGGGCCCGGGCTGCTGATATGATGATAATCAAGTAAAAGATTTTCCACACACACACATACACACATATATATTTCGCTCGCAGTGGCTTGATAGCAGTTAGAATTTATTTATTTTTTTTCGGGACATGTTTTTTTGGAGTCTCCCGGTTTGCCACGATGACTCGGTCCCACAAAACCAGGCGGCGCACAGTGATGCCAAGGTGGCAGAAATCCAAAAAATAAATTTATTTTTTTCCTGCACTATATTAATTTTTTTTAATTCGCAGATAAGCGAAGGATTACAGTTTAAAGTATAAAGGTTTTTGAATAAGAAATAATCTCTCCATATCCTCTCAAAGATAGGGTAGTACAAACTTTCTTTTCATCCTTCCATACAAAATATATGGCGCAATGATGATGTTTTGCGATTAGAGTTCTATATAGGTAGGAAAGGGCTGCCACTGTTCAATAGTATTTGATTTTATAGCATTTTTTCTCTACTTTTCAAAAACCACTATGCGATCCTGCACATCTCTGCACTTTAAAGGCTATTTTCGATTGTTGGCGGGGTCGACAATAAAAATCACAAAGACTAGGGCTATACTTTTGTAAATGAAGGCGGTGCGAGTAAAATTTAAATAAACGGCTATATGATACATAAAATCAGGACATTTATAACATACTTAACATAAAACACCTATATAAATGTCGTTATATAAATCTATTTATAATATCAAGCGTTGGAATAGATTAGTATCGTTTTTTCTGCTAAATTTCATGATTTTTAGTTAGAGTATCATTGCAGTACCGTTTTTCAAAGTATAGTCCATCGTTATATACCACTTTCTGTCATCATTCTGGTAAGATTCGGATACCACGTTTGAAAAATTCCTTTTTCTCAGATTCGACAATTGAATCGATCCCATTTTTGGTGGTGTCGTAGTTTTTGGAACTGACCTGACAAGTTATGTGCCATGGCTTGGAGCAAATGGTAACCGTATGGAACAATGTCTGATAAAAAATAACGGCTGGGGCAGAACTTTTCATTGCAGCGATTACAAAATAAAAGCTTTTACAACTTTCGAAACATGGAGTCTTGCATTGTCATGAAGCAAAAATACTATGCCATGAAGATCTTCATATTGCGTCCGTTTTTCATGCAATGCTCTGTCCAAACGCAGCAAGTGTAATATGTATGTATATGGAACCAGTGATAGTGTCACCAAATTTGAGTAGCTTATAATAAATAGCGCCCAGTTGATCCCACCACATGCACTTTTTCTGTTGTCCGGAACTTTCTTGTAGTCCATTCAAAAAATTCCCAAATTTGAACCACGAAAACCACTTTATGCATGTTTGCTCAGCGTTATTTTTCATTTTACATAATTTAATAAGATACTTTAACATAATAAAAATCCACTATTACTAGTAAAGCGGTAGTATTCAATCAAATTTTATTTTGTACTTGTGTTTGTGTTCTTTCATAAGTCGAAAAACTTAAAAATGCAAAATGCAGAGCATTTTTCAAAAATTTTTATTATTGTGAAAAACAAAAAAAACTTGTTTGTTTGTTACTTTCCCATCTTTAATCATAGTGCAATAAACTACATCAGTTGCATGTTATGTTACATATCAGAAAATAAAAATATAAAGATGAGCCCTTCTGGAGAAAATTGATGTTTTCAAGATATAAGGAAAAAGTTTTTTTTACTCAGTGTATAAATTTTCCACACAGGTTTAATAATTATTTGAAGAATAGGTGAAAATTCCTAATCAATCACGAGATAAATAAAAATACACAAGTTAATTTATTAAAAAAAGTCGTCATTTTCCGGTTCATAGCGAACGGTGCATCATGTCACTTTTAGGTGGATCGAAATTTTTTTAATACAATGTCAAGATGGAAATATATTTAGAGACCTCAAATTATTAGAAAAAAATCAGCTGATGTTTATCGACGTATTTATGGTTTTTGCCAACTTTTGTATGGAGTGGCATCCCTGTGCGGCGGCGCAGGATGAATGAAAGGAAGAAGCTCATACATTTTGTCACTTCTTTCATATTCATGGTCTTATAGATCTGATAAAGCGTCTCCTTGATGATTGTTGCTTCCCGTTCTCGAGTAGGCGAGATAAGTTGAATCACTTTGCGAGGGCGACAAACCGTTCCCCGAGTACGGCCAGGACGACCGGACTTCGAGCGCTGGTGTGACATCGGTAGAAGAGTGGTCCCAATATTTATTAACTTTCCGGGGCTGAAACGAGAGCATTTAGTGGCAGCGCCACAACAGGATAGCGTTCCCTGAAGTGCTGCGAGCAAGGACTTTATGGCGCGTGAAGTTTGCCTTGGCGGTTTCGACAACACAAGAGTTGGGCTGCTCGTTTGATGTCTTTATAGACCACTCTGCTGGAGGGGTACAGTTCAGGTTCCAACGGGGTTCGAAGGGTTGCGAAATGACGATCGGTTATTGATTTTTGCCGTGGAAAATGAACAAAACAAATTTCTCCGGGCTATCGACGAAGGTGGTTCCATTTTTAGACTTCGAGACGACGCTACGGAATTACTGGAATGTTTACCTTTTATAACGCTGTAGACGTTGAACAGTTTTTTGGTATTTTTGGAATTTCTTTTAAATTTCGTTCTCGACTTAGCAGTTTATTCTGAACTGATAATGTCATCTCGGCTCAGGAAATGTGTTTTGTTAATAGAGCAAATTAGAGAAATTAACATCAAAAAAGGTGGTAAAATCAGAATCCACTTTCTTCAATTTGAATGAATCTTGGCACACGTTTTCAGAATAGCAAACCATTTGTTCTGCACGGATGGAGAGATCAATTCAGCTCAAGACTGATTTTAAAATTGGGCGTATGTATAGTTGCATGCACTTTTCTTCAAATCATGATAACGGACCCGAATGATCAGTCAGTAAAAACGTCCTTAATACAAAAAAATCGTGGTAACTCGGAGACTGTAAATTTTATAGGGATTAACGTTTTTTGTGCTAGAACACATAACCAATTCCATTATCTTCACGTTTCGTCTTAGACTCGTCAGTGCATAACAGTTTATGTTTATGCAAGTGGCATTATAGTTCAATATAAACTGTTATGCACTGACGAGTTTAAGACGAAACGTAAAAATAATGTAAATTGTACACAAAATGGTGTCCAAGAAGGAGAGGTGGTAAATCAATAGGGCATCGTAAAAAAATATACACTGAAAAAAAAATTTTATACTTTTTTCATTCAGCCGGAAGAATAAAATCAAAAAAGCAACTTCCTGTTCAAACGAAAAACAAGAACAAGATTTTTTCATTTTTATGTCTATATATCTCGAGAACAGCTACTTCTGAGAAAAAGAACAGATACTTCTAAAAAAAGATCCTCATGAGCAAATTTATTTCGTTTAATCTGTACCAGCATATTTTAGTGTTTATACTACTATTTTTCATCAAAAGCTTGATTTTTTGCAATTATTGGTTAACTATTTTAGTTAAAGCTTATTCATTTTAATTCAAACTAATCAAAATTTGCATCGATTGTGGACTTTGAATTAGGGTTTGGGAAAAAATTATTTTTATTTTTCTAATTATTCTAATTATTGAAAAAGTATTAATTTTTTTCTCAGTTCATTTTTTTCTACAGTGTCCGATTGATTTCCTACAACTTATTCTTGGGTATCATTTTTGCACAATTTGCCGTTTCCGATTTACCACGATTTAAAGAAAGTGCATGCCAAAATACATCCGCTCTTTTAAAAAATCAGTCTTGAGTCGTGCAAAAAAAACCTGTTTTAATCCACCTAGTGGTGTAATGATGCCTTTCTCATATCAATCATACTATCATATATAATACTGCGGTATTCTTCAAAATAATTTTTTTCGATACTTAAAAGAATAATTGAAATCGGTTTGTTTGACCGTTTACTGATAAAAACTATAAATTGGAAAAGATTTGAGGTCGATTTAGAATTTTTTTTAAGGTTTTTCCCCATTTTCAGTGATGGTATACAATTTTTAACCCACTTTACCCTATATTTCTGGATCCGTCCAACATAAATCGCTAAGCAGAAAGTAAAGTTTGCCTTCATCGATAGACACTGATCAAATTTAAAGTTTGTACTATTTATAGAACACTGTCAAAGTCTTAACTGATGTAGTCTCCTGTATTCTGGATGTGACTACGGATTGATTCGATCATGCAAGGATCAATCAATCAGTTGAGGTATAAACTCTTCCGAATAGTTCAAAAAAACTTCGATATGAATTGCAATCTGAGTTGTGCTGAAATAAAATCAGGAATACTGCATGTCCTTTTAGCATTCCTTTTGCTGTACTTGAACTATATTCTTTACTGTTCTTTGTGCCTGATTGTTTATATTGGTTACTTTTTATAAGGAACATGAACATGAATCAGCTTATAGGTGAACAATTTGTCGCTAATTAGGTTCAGTAATTTTCAAGCAATTTTTTTTGTAATTTTCTAGTACTTCGTTAAGTTTATATGAAGGTAATGAAGCATTTCTTCAACATAAGCTTGAAAACAAATCGAAATCCGGGGTATAAATTGTTACTTATCAGTTGCTAATAAATTATGGTAATTTTAAATTTGATGCTCAATTTTTTTTGAGTACTTCGATAAGTTCATAACGAACATTTGTTCGAAACAATTAACCTCTAGTTAATGGTAAGCAGGCTCAGGTTTGAATCTATGGTCTCTCGGTATGAAACTATTACTGTTTTGTTTGATAAACTACTTTTCGTTTTGTACTTTCAAACAAGCGAGATTTTTCAGCGTGTACAACGATTTTTTTTATTCAATAATTTAATTTTCAAGGCACACTGCTTAGGCTCTAAGATGCCAAAGGCAACGTGTACTACGATGATCCTAGCGTGTGGAAATGTTCTTATGTCTAAAACCGTTCACTTTCGTGGGCTGCTTACGACTGAGTTGTGATTAGTTAAAGTTAGGGGTGCTGCATGCCCCCTTATGTACTGTGTTGGATAATATCTAGAAGAGTCTCTGTCAGGTTGATTGCCCGTAGATCTGTTTTCGGAAACCAAATTGTTATTTCTAAGATTGCCATTACACTAGAACCGGAATCGAAATGCAGATCTCTTGCGTAGAGAATGTTTTTCTTCTGATTAATTTTAGTATAGATAACATGTAAAATTCAACTATATTCGAACGCAAAAGTATCTTGGGTCATCCGTCTATGCTCTGAGACTGTGTGAATCGGAATGAAATGTTCGAAGATTCAACAATCACAGGGAATATTTTCCTTAGGTTCTACCTTGGATCGCAAACAGTAATCCCTTTTTTGTCATCGGCTCCACTAGTACATGTTGAGGGTCATACTACAGGTAGAACTCGACAATAGACCTAACGTTTAGAACCGAGTATAAATAAACATTCATATTCATTTAGGTAGTTTTGGAATGATTGCATTGCATGAATTGATTGTGTTACCTCAAGTAGGGAAACAACGTAAACAAGAAACTCGCTTTAGTCTTTCGTTATGGTTTGAGGGCCTATATTCTAAAGAGTTTTTTGATGAAAAAGAACTTCTACAGTTCTCATTACAGTATGTTTTGTTGCATATTTTACAAACCGCACTCTAGATTCATGCAAAGGTTGTGTGTTTAGATACTGATTTCTGTAATTCAGAAAGTTTTCGGATGCCCAAGATCTTAACTCGATTCTATAAAACTGAACATTTCGGTCATATACATCTATTTTACCATTATTTGTTCCCTGAATCATGCATTGTTTTGTATGTGTATAAAATAAAATTTTCTTTCCTATTTGGATTACTATGATTACTTCACTTGTTTGCCCATAAAGCGTTAAAACACATTCATGAATGCAATTCTCATAAATTTAGGTGCTGCAGTGAGGCAATTCTACAATATGCCTATCGGTTGATAGCTAATGATGATTTAAAATACATTGTGATATGAAGGAAGATTAGGAGTACTGCATGCCCCTTTATAAAACTGAGCTTACTGATACCTTGAAAAGACATTATCAAGTGACTTGATACCAATTGCGCCCGATTGGTTTTGGAATTTAAAATCTTTTTTCCAAGATTGACATTACCAAGCGTTATCATTATCTACACTTTTCGTTATCGACTCCTTTATCGTGGATAGATTGACACCATAATAACGATTTCCAATTTAGAAATGTCGAGTCAATAGTTCAATTCATGAAACGCACAGAAAATTGCGGGCATACGATAAGTTTATCGAAGATCCTCTTTTTTATCGTAAAATTTTGTTTACTGACGAGGCGCATTTTTGGTTCAATGAATTTTTGAACTAACAAAATTACCACTTTTGGAACGAGAGCAATTCTCACGAAGCTCTCGATACACCATTACATGAAGAAAAGTACACCGTTTGATTTGTGCGAAGAAGTAGAAGTAGTTTTTTTTTTTATTCAATAGTATAATATATATTTTTAGGCACACTGCTTAAGCTCTAAGATGCCAAGGGTATTTCCTAATCTTAATTAACGACTAACTTAAAACTAGAATAGTATCATTAGATTATGTCGTCTAGAATTTTTGGAAAAAGCAAGTAGAAGTAGTTGAAAAAGTTGACCAACCGTATGAGATATGATTATAAAAATTGTATCTAATTTTGATATTATAAACAACACAAAACCTATCGGAATTTGATGTAAATTCACTATGGATAGCTGTTAAAATATTGAGATTTTATATCAAAGGTTCACGTCAATGATATTTGGTTAAATCTAGGATGTTTACTATATTAAATAATAAATATAGTGTCTTAAATGGTTTAAAATTGTGTATCCGAAATTTTTTTTTGCCTTATCTTTCAGTAAGAGAAAAATAATTATGATCATGGTTTTATGTATAAATAAATAGCAATATTGACAAATCAAATGATACAATTTAAATAAAATTATCTATGGACTGGGAAATTGTCTATGTATGTCTTTTTTGGTACGAACATAAAAATGAGCTATAATTTTAGTATAATTCTAATATGGTTTTCTCATCGGAATATGTCCGAAGTCATATACAAGAACTAATTTGCATTATTTGATCTTTCGAATAATATTAAATTTTAGTCCAAAACTTACACATTTTTGCGTTTTATTCAGAAAATAGTTGTTACACTAAATAAACACCCTTTACTATATTCTCTACACTTCGTTAATGTGTTATTTATGCCTTATTACTTATTCTCGTTAAGCCTTACGATGATTCTAGTGTTGTGTCACAGCTCCTCTATCGCATTCACTGGCTTTCTACATCTGGGTTGTGTTGAGATAAAATTAGAGGTACTGCATGCCCCCTAACTTACACAATGCTTGTTGATATCTCAATCTTACGATCCGAAAATTCTACTTCTACAAATAATCGCGAATTGGAAGATATTTTTATTTTAATTGCGATCTGAGTTTTTCTGAGATAAAATTAAGGGTTCCGCATGTCCCCTTACTTACTGAGCTTGATGCTCCCTTAAAGACCTTCACCTTGTAAAAGTAAATAAACTCCTTGTAATTTTAGAATTTTGTTGTTGTTGATATGATGACTAACAATTCTGGTTTGGTTGAACCAATGTTTTCGTGAAACAACTAAAATTTGCTCGAAACAAATATAATTTAGTTTAAATCAAGCATTGGAACCTGTACTATGACGGTTTGAATTTAGTCCCGGAGACCATATTTTTCATCAAATCTCGACGTTTTTTCATCAAATCTTCGACGTTCTACGACATTTGGCATAATCTTTTTTTTTTAGCTTTACGAAATTAGAGTTATCCCTATATATTGGCACCCTACTGCACATATACTCTACTCTCTAACAGATTGGCTGAAAAGTTCGTATCGTTTCTATGAGAGCGCGCCACTAGAATTAAATCCATACCATTTTCAGTTAGTACCAACTTTCAAAAGATATGTGTATAAATTTGACAGCTGTCTGATTATTAGTTTGTGAGATATTGCATTTTGAGTGAAGCTACTTTGGTTATTGTGAAAAAAAATGGAAAAAAAGGAATTTCGTGTGTTGATGAAACACTACTTTTTGATGAAAAAAAGTGCCGCCGATACCAAAAAATGGCTTGATGAGTGTTATCCAGACTCTGCACCGGGCGAAGCAACAATTCGTAAGTGGTTTGCGAAATTTCGTACTGGTCATATGAGCACCGAAGACGATGAACGCAGTGGACGTTCAAAAAAGGCTGTTACCGATGAAAACGTGAAAAAAATCCACAAAATGATTTTCAATGACCGTAAAGTGAAGTTGATCGAGATAGCTGACACCCTAAAGATATCAAAGGAATCTGTTGGACATATTATTCACGAATATTTGAATATGAGAAAGCTTTGTGCAAAATGGGTGCCGCGTGAGCTCACAATCGATCAAAAACAACAACGAAAAACCATGCTGAAATTGAACGAATTGGGCTTCGAATTGCTCCCTCATCCACCGTATTCTCCAGATTTGGCCCCCAGTGATTTTTTCCTGTTCTCAGACCTCAAGAGAATGCTCGCTGGTAAAAAATTTAGAAGCAATGAAGAGGTAATCGCTGAAACTGAGGCCTATTTTGAGGCAAAGGACAAATCGTACTACAAAAATGGTATCGAAAAGTTGGAAGATCGCTATAATCGCTGTATCGCCTCTGATGGCAATTATTTTGAATAATAAAAACGAATTTTGGCAAAAAAATGTGTGTTTCTATTAAACGATACAAACTTTTCAGCCGAACTGTTACTGTTCTTTAATGTATTCCACATGCATCATTGCTTATGATTATTACTTTCTAAATTTACGATAGTCCTAGCGTATGTCAACGATCCTTTTAAGAATAAAGTTCGCTTTAATGAGCTGGTTATATCTAAGTTAAGCTGAGAAAAAAAATTAGGGGTACTGCAGGCCCCCTTACTAACTGAGTTCGATGACATTTTGACCTTGCGACGCAAAAAAAAAATCGACTTCTACAATTTGTGTACCGGCTGATGTTCATGAATTGAAAGATATTTCGATATTACATTCAATATCGTTCTAAGTTGTTTTGAAATGAAATTAAGGATACTGGCCGTGGCTACTGAACACCAACTCAAAAGCCAACTGAACTGAAATTTATTTATTTTCGATAAAAGCCGAAAAACTCCCTCCTCTTTCCATTGTCAAGTTGGTCCAACATTTCAAGGAAAATTACACATTTCCCATACTTTCCATAATTCATCGGAACCAAACGTAGGAAAAGGCATTAAGATTTTTCCTCACCGCCGGGGATCATCCTCTACACTAGAAACCACCATCCGCAGCTTTCTTGCTTGGATTCTGATCCAAGCCCGAGTTAAAACGAGTAGGAGATTTCGCCAGACAAAGAAAACCCATTAGTGGCGTAAAAAACTGTTCCAAACAATCTCCGCTAGTTCCGGAGAGGAAATAGTTTAATGCCGCACAGGATGGAAGCGGTAAGCTGGAAAAAGAATGCTAGCTAGATAAATCATTTTTGTTCGTAAAAGTTTGCATTTTGCCGGACGGACGGCAAATGCTAAACGGCGGCGCGTTGCCAAAGCTAGAATGAAAGGCCATTGGATTTATTTTTTTGGGTTCTGTCAGAGTGTTGATTTTTTTTGTAACTAGAATTCAAACAAATGGAATGGGCGGAACACGATGGGATGGTAACCGTCACAAGTTCGGTGGTTTTTTACACGCTTTCTGAAATGTTTTTCTTTGAGGGGAGTTTTCATTAAACATCATGGCTTCCTGTAACAAGAATTCGGAAGCAAAAGTGATTGTTTCGCATCATCTTATCAAGAAAACGAGACAAAAAACAATGCTGCTAACGGAATTCAGGAAATCCAAGATACACTCTTTTTCTGTGTAATTGTTAGCTTAAAAACCAATTTCATAATGTTCAATCCAGAAATTATTTATTTTTCCTAATTCTATTAGCTGCAAAACACACCGAAGCTTAAATTCCATCTGCGAAAAAGGTGCTCTGTCCCCGATTCCTATGTGACCCAAACAAAACCAACCACCGTCTGCTTCTAACTATCGGTGACTGACCACAACGGACGACGACGACGACCTTACGGTTATCAAAACTAAGCGAAGAAGGTCCTCCCCCCCAGCGCATTCCGAGCGTCGTCACTGTCGATGACCGAAAAACGAAACCTAAGATATCTGATCACTTGAAACCGAGACACGGTATCGACACCCACCGGAGTGGTAAACAGAAATAAGAAACACAAACATAAACCGGCAGAAACAGGATATCATTGGTTGGTAATCCTCTTATCGTCGTACTTTGATTTCAGACTCTGGCACTCGTTATGCTTTCTCCCTCTCTCTCTCTCTTTCTCTGTGTCTCCCGTTCTGTTAGTTGAACTTTTGTTTCCAACTACTGACTGCAGGAATGGTCAAGTATTTTTTTCTATACCGTCACTGAAGACAGAGCAACGAAACTGCAGGTTATTACGGGAAAGCTTTACTCGACAAAATCTTCCGTTGTGCACTTTATGGTCTAGGTATTTGGGTTCCATTTTTTCTTTATGTCCAGAATTTTCTTGATTGTCAAAGCTGAATGTTGAAAAAATCTGAACAAAGAGTGTATAATATTTGCGAATATTGTGAAAATTGCTACAGAAAGATGTCCCAAAGGTAAATAGACAGGCAATGAGTCGTCTTCAATCTGAGGAACTGCTCTACCATTGGGCTATTCTGAACATACAGAGGGACCATATGATAGGAGATAACTCGACACAATACGAGATAAAACACTATAGACTTCGGTTCGGTTCTTTGCAATGCAAAAAACAGCAAACTTACACAACCAGTAATGCTAATCAAATTGGTCCTGGAAAACCTATTAGTTTTTGTAGTCTAAAATAACGAGTAATGGCAAGATGGGTTAGCTTAGGCAGATGTGATTTCTTGAGCTTAATTCGTTCAGGACCATCCGCATCGTACATAAACAGTGTCGAGTCTGATGCAGAAAAAAAACATATCCCATCGTACATGATGCTAGAATAAAATGATTCGGATCTTTCTGAAACGTTAGTTACGTACAAAAATTCAAACCAGTGGTGGGTAATATTGATACGTACTCAAAAAACGAGAGGTGGCATTCGAGTTGTAATAGTGATAACAATTCACCCGGAAGCGGAAGTCGGATCCGGATAAAATTCACGAATTTTATGTTCATTTGAATCTAAGTCCAGGAAAAGCGATTCTGCCTTCCCCTGATAAATCGGAGTGAGCTCCAATTGGGACTATTGGACCACTGTTTCCGGTACATCCGGAATCGGAAACTGAGGACTGATGTAGTCAAAGTAGGTTCAATTGGCCATAAACTAACAAGGTTCACATACTCGATTAGTTTCGAGCAGTGTTATGTTATGTTACTTTTGCATCGTCATTATGAATGACGGTTTGCCATTTTCGTACGTTCATCACCTTATAATATTGAAACCGGAAGCAGGATGGAATTCAAACCTAATTAATGTTCTGTTAAATAAGCTTGTAAACATCGGCCTCGCCGACCTAAGAAATTTAAATGAATTCCTATTTTAGAGTTATTTATCACTATTCCCGGTACTTCCCGAACCGGAAACTGGGGACTGAAGTGGGATTATTCGGTCATCATTTATAAACAGGAAAAATTTTCAAATAATTTTCAAGGAAAATACAGCTCATTACATAGTCATATATGAAAAAAACTTTTTCAAAATCAGCATTTTAAAATTTATAATACTATATTTCTAGAACCGGAAGTCGTATCAAGATGGAATTTTGTATAGTATTTTAAGACCTTTCATTTGAAACAAACTTTATGAAAATCGTTTCAGCTATCTGCCATCTTATCTTTTATTGGCACTAATCATTTTACACTCATTTCGGAAGAATCAGAAACTTTGAACTTAAATTTGTGAAAATCGGTGATGCCATCTCTGAGAAAATTGAGTGCACAAAAATATTACACTCGGGCATTCCGGGCCTCGGTCGACTTTTTACTGTAATTACTTATGAAACCGTCAAAACCATTGGCGAAATTCTGGAAATTTTCCGGAAAAATTTTGAATGTGAAGAAAAACAATCTTAGTAACAGTTAGCGGATGCTTCAAAAGTTTAAAAGATTGAAGAAAAATGCTGTGGAAAAGTAATGAGAAATTTTTTTTTAAATGAAATGATTTCTCATCGATTGATAACTAAACATTGCCATGAGCCATTTCGCCGAAAGCCATTTGGTCAAATTCTACTTTATCTGAACATGTCAATTTATAGAAAAAATATTTTATTTGGCAGGTCATATGTAGTTGTGGTCGGAAACAAAAAAAAATACTACGTACTGTGCATACTTTTTTGGCACCTGCAAGTTTTGAAGCCATTCAAGAAGCGTTAGAGGAGCATTTCAGATCGAAGAAAAAGATCAAGTTTACCAAAAAATATTTGGTTTAGCAGGAAATATGCAGCTGTGGTCGAGTAAGGCAATGCTTCATCACTATCGGTATCAGTTTGTCGAATGAGTAAGCTCGCTAAATGCCGTTAATTTCGCCGAATAAGTCGGTTCAGGTTGTATTGTAGCCATCTTTCATTTGATTTCTTCTTAGTTTCGAAGAATTTCCGCTTAACTAGAGCCCAGCACTTCTCGATTGGGTGAAGTTCTGAACAGTTTAATGGACTGCCTATTTTTGGTACGGTTTTGATCTCTTGTACCTTATATTATATTCCAGGATGAATTTTCTATAGTGATAAGAGGCCAAATCAAACCAAAACAGAACTGGATAGTTATGGCGTCTGATAAATGGTAACAACCACCTTTCGCAGACTCTTAATGATAGTACCTGTAGAAACAAAACTTTATGGTTTCCGACCACAACTACATATGGCCTGCCAAATGAAAAACTTCTTCGGGAATTTAGGGGTTAGCCTATGTTTGTGCTTAGGGCACATAACCTAACTGCAGAGCAGTTCAAATTGAACTGCTTATTGCAAACTTAAACAGTTCAACTTGAACCGCTAAGCAGACGTAAAGTTAATGCTATTTGCAAAATACTTATATATTTGGTACCAAAGTACCACGTCTTTCCTGACGTGCCGAACGAAAACGTTGTTTTCGGCTTATTCTGGCCGATGCAGGTATGGTCATTTAGGGGTTAGCCTATGTTCGGTACCAAATATATAAGTGTTTTGCAAATAGCATTAACTTTACGTCTGCTTAGCGGTTCAAGTTGAACTGTTTAAGTTTGCAATAAGCAGTTCAATTTGAACTGCTCTGCACTGACGAGTCTAAGACGAAACGTAAAGAAAAGTTCTTCGGGAATTTGACCACCTGGTAATAATCGCTTCTTTAGGCATTTTTCACGGTATATTTCCTTGTTAATCGTACTGGTAGTGATGAAGCTTTGAATTTCTCGACCACAGCTGCATATTGCCTGCCAAACCAAACATTTTTTTTGTAAACTTGGTGCTTTTCTTCGTCCTGAAATGCTTCTCTAACGCTCCTTGAACGACTTCAAACCTTGCTGGTGCCTAAAAAGTATGCACGAAAGTTGGAGACATTTTTATTTTTCTAGTCACAGTACGTACCGTAAGATCTGGTATTTTTCTGGTTTTTTTTACTGTACCCAATCTTTAGAATAGTGCCTGTAAAAAGAAATGTTTTAGTTGCTGACAACAACTACATATGGCCTGCCATATCAAATGCTTCTTCGGAAATTTTATCACCTTCTTCGCTCGGATATGGTCGGCAATGGCATTCCTTCGCATTGTGGTATAAGAAACCAGAACCGGAAGCTGTTCGAAGTCTATAGTCTATAAACTTCCATTAGAGTACGAAAATTGGTTTGTAAAAAATTGAAGTTTTAGCATTAGAGTACGAAAATTGTTTTGTAAAAAATTTAAGCTTTAGCATTTAGCACGGCTTTTTTTTCCAGTGGAATTTAGCTTTTCTCACTGTTGGATACTTGTTTTTGTACTCCTGCAGTACTTGCCTCTGCTTCACATTTTTTGGAGAATGGGGGCGAAGCGGGGACTTTTTGGGTTAATGATTGTTTTTACATTTTAACAGTGGCGTCTCGCGACGACATTTACGGGTTGTGCACTGCTTATATGGTATGAAGGCAGTTGTAACAGTCCATGGTAAATGAGAGATAACGATTGAGAAATGAATATTCGTTTGTGTTTTTCAATACAATGAAATATTGATATACTTTTGGATGGGATTTTTTTCATTAAACTTATGTCGTATCATAGACACAATAGAATCATTTGGCGCTCTGCACAGCGAGCAATTCTGTCAATAACTTCATCAATAAAACCGTTTTGACGTTACAACTGAGACAGCAATTTGTTTTCAACTGCCATAAGCATACGTCACTGAAGCCTCTCCTGAAGGTATGCATACAAGTTCTCACAGAGTTAAACGTGACAGAGAGAATAACAAATCTTAGAGCTGAGCTGAGTAATTCGTTCTTTTCTTGAATCTGTGCAGTAACTCATGTGCATGGAAAAATAAACACTAACACAGTGACAAGAGATACTTTAAATTTTGTGGAATTGCTGTGGACAAAATCGTTCAAAATTTTATATTCGGTACCATCTAATCTAAATAACAATTTCACTAAATTTTACCGGTTGTGCAGTGCACGAAATGCACATGAGGACGAGACGCCACTACATTTTAAGTCAGATTTTTTTTTGGGTACAAAAATTTGCGCAATCTTTAGTGACTAATAACCCTACTAAAATTTTCATCATCAATATTTGTTACGGTAGGTAATTGTTCATGATTGATTCAAAATAAATTTCTTCCCGTTTTGCCTCACTGCCCTGTATTCAGGCAGAGTAAAATTCGACCTTTGATACGAGAACATAAAGGTTTGCTTAAGGAGCAAGTGTACCTTGACCTTAAGCAAGTGCAGTTGCTTCAATACAACAAAACCATTAATGTCGTTCATATTCAGTTCTATAGACAGTTGAAAACAAATCAATTCGCTAAAGGCAACGTGCACTATGTGGACCATGAAAACATCAAGTATATGAATATGCAGACGGCTTGTTCACGACATAATCTGGACAGATTAAATTTGGAATAAAACAAATTTTTTGTTGCTTCAATCCAAGATGAATTTTTGTTTTTCATTCAATTGTGCTTCAGTCATCCTAAAACTAAATACAGCTACTTGATTAGGCCTCATGCAGAAACTACGAATTATTGAGTTTACTCCAGTCATTCGAGTCTGTGCAAATATCTCTGCAACCGATTTAGCTACTTTTGTCTAAGATTTTCGAAACTTTTCTATAGTTGTAGTATATTGAGAGAGTTCTCTCTTCACGAGAGCTCAATACCACTCGATAGGTCGCAACTCCGGGCAGCTAGGTGGATTCGCCTTTTTCGGTGCTACATGAAATTCGAAAAACATATTTGGTGTAGTGACAAGATGCCAAATCAACTAGAATAGGTTGCGTAGGAATGGTAACAATCGCTTCTTTAGGCATTCTACACGGTATGTTTCCTTGTTAATCGTTCCAGTAGTAATGAAGCTTTGATTTGCTCGACCACAGCTACATATTGCTTGCCAAACCAAATATTCTTTTGAAGAACTTTCTTTTCGTCCTGAAATGCTGCTTAGTCTTCCAGCACATAAGTTTCATCGTCCATTATCACGCAGGAAAACTTCGTCAAATATTCACGATGCAACATGCAAGCCCGGCTTTTAGTCGTCACATTCTGTTTATCAATACGGTTCGGTACAATTTTTCCCTTGAACGCTTTTATAACTGGCTGGCTCCTAAAAAGTATGAACGAACATTTTTATTTTTCTTGCCACAGTACGTACCGTAAGATCAGGTCTCTTCTGCAATAGTTTCTTCACCTTTGCTTCCTTCTGGTGGTTTTTGAGATCCATTTTTTTTACCGGAATCAGCCTTCCTGTCTGTTGTCGAAGGTGTATCGTATGGTTTAAGAACGTTATGGACCAAGCTTTCTTTACAAGTTTTCTTACTGACAGATACGGATTTTCATTGCGACTACACACTATTGCTTTTCAAACTTGCATCTTCGATCTAAAAGTTTGTAGTATCACCAAACATAAACAGATATACGTTTTCAGGGGTATCCCAATTTTGTCGCGAGCAAGTCGTATGGAAGATAATGCTATAGAAGCTCGTATGGATGATCATCTCTCTACCGTTATGTTTGTTCGAAACATTATTTCCTAGTACCGAGCGATTTTCTCTATCAAAATAGAGCAGTTTGGAAGAACTTTTTCCCCGGTATTCTGGATGCCATACGTTTGTTACGCAGGCTCTTGAAATAGGCTATACTGTACCATCTTACATGATTTTCACCTAGGATGCAAAGATTCCGTCTAAATCTCTTGTTACCTACGATAATCAGATGGCTACATGTCAGTATTACCAAAAAATGCTTTTTACTACGGTAAGCCCCGTGATAAACTGGACAAAGAAAATTTCTACACTAAAAGACAATGGTACTTTCTCTACACTGGTCCCAAATAACCACAGTACTTTTGTGAGCGAAACCGAACCAATGGACGGAAGTGTGAATAGCGAACCACTGCTTCCCCTTCATTTGCCGAATAACAATGAGAGTTCCAATGAGGTCAAATAAGCCAAAAAAAAAACATTTTATTATATACAAAAAAAGATAACAGTTGCTTTGCATTCCGGAATAGAACGTCAAACAATTTCGTTTCACTGTTGGAGCCTTCATCAAATAGGCAGGATCTTTTCGGGGAATTCAACGAAAAGAACCCACAAATTACAACATTTATTAGGAAAAAGTTCCCGCATCCGCACTGAAAGGTGAACTGGTATGACAGTTTCCTTCCTCGTTGCCAGGGATAGTGGTTCCCTAATTTCTAGTCGACGTCGACGTTTCTGCGGCTTCCTACAAATCGTCGGAAATGTTCGTTGATAGATTTTAAGTTTGCTGTAATTTCCTCTTAAACCATCACCACTGCCATCCCCACCACCATTCCCGGTGATAAATTAGCACCCGTGTCCTATTGTTTGCTACTCGGGCTTTCCAGGTTGTCGATTTTGCAGAAAACCCGGCGAATGAAGAAAGTAGTATGGAGGAGACTGAAATTGCGATAAACGAAGGAAACTTTCAAAAAGCAATCGATCAAATTGACAGCCAGGAAAGAAGCGAATCCGCTTCCTACTCGATGACCTGAAACAATCAACATCGTTTCTCGTTTATCAAATTTCCACCAGTTTCCTCTGAGCAATACAACATCTCGCTTTTCAGTGCCCCCTGAAGACGATGACGACGACGACGACGACGACGTCGACCGCACGGCGTGTCCCCGGGGCCATCTGTTCTTAACTGTACATTTCTGTGGCATTTATCGCAGTACTGTTTTTCATCGCTCATGCCAACCATCACCGGCAATTCTCGCACCCGGAAACGACGGACCCCGGGACTGAGGTGAAAATTGAATTTCGCACTGCTGCATAACAAAGTGTTGGTGTATTTCGTTTTGTATACTGGGTTTCTTTTTTTTTGTTTTTATTTATTCACCCCACTCGCGAACTTTTTTTTTATGTTGTTTTGTTTTGCTTTGCGTTCAAGAAAGTACCTCCCCCCCTATCCCTCGGCGACGCCCCCTCCGTTAGTGCTTGTCGTGACGGCCGTGTGGTTTATTTGATAATTCAGATTATACAATTACCCGACCGCCAGATTGTCACGTTTTCATTTTCTGTTTGCCCAGCCGTGCGCCTTCCGTTGTTTGTCGTCCTGCCTGCCCCCTTCGGTGTGCGGGAGTACACCAAATCCGGACACCTGATGCTGAATTTCATATTTTTTTTGGGAAAGGGGAAGCAGCAAAATCAAATTAAATCAGAGACCATTTTTTTTCGTCGGCCAAGAATGCTCTGGCGGCTTCCAAGCGGTGTATGAAACTTGAAATTTAATATAGGATTACCTCCGTTCCAAGGACAAATGTTGGGTGGTTTGTGGTTTGGGAAAAAAGGTTCCGGCCAAAAAACGTAATATAGTAAAGGTCGAGTTGAGGAATTTGTCTGATTAGAGCATTGGGAGTAATTTGCAATAGTACTTTTGCTTAGCAGTGCTCCCAAGGATTATTATCTGATGAATTCGTCACTTGGGTTACATGCTGAGGAGAAAATGTATCATTTCGATGATAGCTTTGGTTTACAGCTAACGATACTGTTGTTCATTTGGGCGACGTAGCCTAGTTCGTCTGGTATGAAATGTGTGGAACCTAAATACTGCCAAATGACCATGAAGCAGGAACAAATTAATTTGCTTAGCATGGAGATTCTATTTAGAAAGCAATTTCTGAATCTGATAAAATTTTTCAATCAAGAATCGATTCGTTGGTTTCCTGTCCAATGTCGTAAGAGGCCACAAATATAGGAGCTCCCAAATCAAGGTGTATTTCCGTGCCGATGAGAGCTTTGGGCTTTGTCCTTACTACATTCACGTACAATGACACTCTTCACACCGTGGACTTTTCTTCGCTTCTCGTTGGATTTTAAGCATCAGCTATTACTAGAAAACCTTCCATGGTTCGCTATAGGCGATTATAATCCAATTATATTTGGATACGGTGTAAACGTTACTCCAATTGGTGACGGCCATGCAACGGAACGTTGAAGAGGATTATTTCAGGACGATGAAAAAGACTGAATTTCATCAAAAATATTTGGTTTGGCCACCAATATGCAGCTGCAGTGGAACAAGCCAAAGCTTGATCACTACCGGAACGGCAAACAAGTAAATATACCGTGAAGAATGTCTAAAGAAGCGATTATAACCATTCCTACGCGGACATAACACCGAAAATGTTATCCCAGTGACCACTAGAAAACCTTCACTATATTTGTAGACATAGTAGACTTTTCTTTGATTGGTGATTGTTACTTGACTGCCATGCAATTTTGTAGAAAGTATTGTAGGACGAAGAAAAATACCAAGTTTCATAAAAAATATATTGGTTAGGCAGGCAATATGCAGCTGAAGTGCAGCAAGGCAAGTTTGATCACTACCGGAACGGCTTACTAGTAAATATATCGTGAAGAATGCCTAAAGAAGCGACTGTTACCATTCTTACGCAGCCATAACTCTTTCTTGTTATTTGGCATCTTGTCACCACACCGAAGATGTTGTCCCAGTTACCACTAGAAAATCTTCACTATATTTGGAGACGGAGTAAACGTTTCTTTGATTGGTGATTGTTACATTGGCTACCATGCAACATTGTAGAGGAGCGTTGTAGGATGAAGAAAAAGACCAAGTCAGTTCGTGCTCGCATCTCACCCGACACAGTCGAAAATCGTTTACGGTCGAAACAACAGAAACAAAGACAATACAGTGCAGTGAACAATAGTGAACGGAATGGTCAAATACGATTTAACAAAGCCTGAAACTTGGCCTGCAAGACCGAATTCAATTTGTATAGATTTCAAGCGTTGCAAAGTTAGACCAGCAGCAAAAGAAATTGAAATCTTACTTAAAGAACGAATGCATCTAGACGCTAATAATGTAAGTGAGATTCAATTCAACAAGGCGTCTAACTGTGTGTACATTATGTTTAAACGTGAAAGCGATGCAATTGCATTCGCTTCGGTTAACAACGAGGTGCACAGCGTTGAGTGTGACAACATTAAATACATTAAATCCCTGTGCACATGGTGGACAATGCCATAGAAGTACGCGTGCATGACCTTCCCCCGCAGATCAGCGATAAGTTCGTTCGGGACAATATGTCGCAGTACATTTCACCGTACTGGAAAGGGAAGTATGGCGGAATTTATTCCACGGCATCCGGAATAGCGTGCGAGTGGTACGTATGCAACTACGTAAGGCAATTCCATCTTACATCATTTGTGGTCAAGGTGGGACTCATCCGTGTAAAACGCTGATTACCTATGAAAATCAGCTGGTTACATGTCAGTTTTGTGAACAACCTGCGCACTACGGTAAACCTTGCATCGAAACTGCGAAAAGGACATCTTCAACTAAAGACAAGGTCAACCGTTCAACAACGAAAACTAATGAGTGCAGTACTCCTGTTTCACCATCAAAACAACCAGCAACTGCAGCCAATGTACAACAAGGCGCATCTACAGCAGCTATCAACGAGCACAAGACTGCGAACAACAAGGAAAACGAAAAGAAGACGGAATAAAACACCACCGATACGGCAATGAATGACGATACGAGTCACGACCAAAGTGCCCCTCAACCCTCGTAGGAGGGAAGTGGAAGCTCTTCTCCTCCTAGAAAAAGAGTGACAACGAAACCCACTTCAAAAAATGCTTTATTTAAAAAATCGGCTAATTCGGCCACGTAAAGCTTGTACGCAAATAGGCCTGAATAAAAAATATCTTGAAAAAAAACAAGACCAAGTTTCATAAAAAAATATTTGGTTAGGTAGGCAATATGCAACTATGGTCGAACAAGTCAAAACTTGATCACTACCGGAACGGCAAACAAGTAAATATTCCGTGAAGAATGTCTAAAGAAGCGATGGTTACCATTGCTATTCCTTCGCTATTCTGGCCTGATTTGGCATCTTGTCACTAAGCCAAAGATGTTTTGGAATGGTATAAGCCTAACTGCTTATCGAGCGGTATAGAGCTCTTGTGAAGAGAGAACTCTCTCGATACAAACAACAATCTATAACTAGAGGAAATTTTCGAAAATCTTCGACAAAAGTAGCTAAATCGGTGGATGGAGTAAACTCAAAAGTTCGTAGTTTCTTCATGCAACCTAATTAAGTAACTGTAATTAGTTTTAGGATGACTAATAATGCACAATTAAATGCACAAAAAATGAAATTTACACGACATGCAATTCAATGATACTTTGAAATAGACATCAATTGAATAAAAAATTTAATTGAAAATCATCATCGATGTAAAAATAAATTAGAATTCTTTAATTTTTCAATTAATTATACAATTATATTTTAATTTACGCTTAGTTTTGCTTTTAAAGTATATTGAAAAGTGAAGATCGGAGGAGTAAATTTATATTCAATTTCCTTCTCCAAATATCTGAATGAAAATATGTTTATCTGTGTGAATAAAAAATGTATCTTGGATTGAACTAACAGAAAATTTCGACGAACTGATCCGAAAGGTATATGACAGTCGACTCTCTTGGCTCCGGATCAAAAAGTATCATCTCACTGCTAGGTGGATTAAGTTCCACGTTATTTCCAGAGTCTCTTCCTCGCACAATTCCGAGATTATGGACGTTATTGTAATAAAAGCTAGAATTTTTATGCATCAATGCTAATCGCTTGCCAAATCAGAAATTTTGAAGCAAAGGGTGTACCCGTGTTTGCATATAAAAACTGCCCCCAAACAGAAATAAAATTAATATAAGCTGTATGAAAGGGGGTATGTATTGGAGATGATTTTCCCAAAATTTTAACCCTTTAACTGCTATATATGTGGAGTTAGGGGTGGAGCCCTGAACTCAAGTTTGTGGATGGAAACGCGTGGTATTTAGTTCTAAGGGCGTGTGGTATATGATTTTAGAACTAAATATCCTGCGTCTCCATCGGATGATGATAATTTGATGGAGACGCATGGTTTTTACGGATGATTTATTTTTTTAAATTCTGATATTATATCCGAACACATTTTTTAAAAACCTTTAAAAAATACAGCGTAATGTACTCACGAATGATTTATTCTTTATGTAAAATCTGAAGTGGTAGCAAAATTGTAAGTGCGAATAAAAGAAATCGAAAATTTTGAACATATATTTCTACATAAAATATATATTGAAAAATTCTGAAAAAAACATCAGAAAGGTTTTCCATAACTCCTGAACATGTTCCTGATTTTTTTCAATTTTTTTTTGTTGAAAGGTTTTAGAAAAATTTAAATAAAAAGAAAATCAGAAGAACCACCCTAACTCCATAAATATGGCAGCTGAAAGGTTAAAATTTTGGGAAAATCATACCCAATACAAACCCCTTTGCAATTTTATTTCTGTTTGGGGGCAGGTTTTATATGCAATCCCGGCTACGCCCTTTATTAAGATGAATGAGTTTATATGTGAGGTAGAAGCACCAGATTTGTACACTGAAAAACTGATTGATGGTAAAAGGTTGTGAATTTAAATGTGCACATGGCACACATTTGTTTTACGAGTTGTTTTCGACTCATCAGTGCACTAGCAGTTCATGCGAAACAGTTAGTTCCACCTCGTAGTTCAACATAAATCGATTAGTAGACGCAACAAATTCAAAACCACTGTAACTTATTAGCAACTAATAAGCAACAAACTATTTGTTTTGGAGGTTATTTGGATGGGGTGCTTTGTTAACTTAATGTGAACTTAGCGAAGAACTAAAAAAATTGAATAAAAAAAATGAGCAACAAATTCAAAATTTCCGTAACTAATTAGCAACTTATTACTCACCTATTTGCGTTATCATCGGCGAGAGGTGCCTCGCTAAATTCTTGTTCATAATAATTATATATTTATAGTTTAAATTTCGTTTGTACTTCAAATAACTTATTTAATAACAATTATATACCTTTACTCAATTGTGAACTCGTTTCTGTTTCTGTTGTTTATCTTGCAGCTTTTTTTGTTTCTATTATTTTCTTCTGTTTGAATATTTTATAAGCTGTAAAAGTTGCAAAATGCACTCCAATAATCAACTAACAGGAAAAACTATTCACGATCTCCAGTTATGTCTCTGACATTACCCACCCGACTTCTTTTTTTGTGTGAACATTGTTCGATTTATCCTGAGTTCCGAATAGTAATAACTAAACACCACTTGAACCGAACGTTGGACACGATTCGTACAACACGAGTACCATTAAAAACCCCGCCCATCCCTTCGGCGGTCCTCTTTCAAAACAAACAAAATGGATAATACATCCATTAGGATTGTGGTCGTAAAATTTGCACCGCTTCGCATACAATATATCAAACGACTTTTTCGCCGTTTTCAACCGCCTCGCCAGAGCCATTAATTCAGCACTCTGCTACTCTATTGCGACCATTTAAATTAATTTTCACCTCATTGGAATGCCACTGGCTCTCCTGCCGGAGCAGTCTCGCGTGTGGTCCATGAGCGGTAATTATTGCAAACTACAACAACAGCAACAACAACGACGACAACGACCGCAAGGTTTTTGACCCAAAAATTAAACTGCAACTCGGTACGTAAATAACAAGCAGTGTAATTTGCTGTCATTGACCGCACCAACACGTCCCACCCTCCTGCTGTCCTTCTGTTCTGTCGGCTCTGGAAAATGATTCGCTTGTTGTTCATCCGAATTGTGGTGGTGAAATATGACGAAGGGAGGAAGGGTGTCCGCAAAAGAAACCAACCCCACAATGCTGTTGTGTTGGCTTGTCACTGGAATTCGACTCATTTGTACCAATTAAACCATCGCCTAATGGCCTGTCGATTAGCAACAGGGGCACCCAGTCAGCCTCCCTTCCACTCGTCGTCGCCGTCGTCGTCATCGTCGGAAGCGCCACACCCAAACCGTTATCCACGTCTCAATTCCTCTCACTCTATCTCTCGTAGGACCAACCGACGGCCCGACGGCGACGAAAATTTGATTATAAAGTTGAATTTCTTTCAGACGGAGTTTAAAGACTTTTTGTCTCCGTCGTGGACTTTGTCCATCGCCCGCCACCACCTCCTGGTCCTTTCGCAGAAGCTCCCAAGCAGAGGTTTTCAAGCGAGGCGTGTAAAAGAATAATGCTAATGAAAATTGTTTTCTCCGGGGCAAGAATAGCCACAACTCGTCAACTTTAGCCACCCTCGGCTGGACGTAAATGGGAAAACTTTTTTTTTTGTTTCTAGCACTACGATTCTATAGATTGACCTTTATTCCTGTCGTCAGATTCGAGCGGATCCGAACACAACGCAGCGGCGTTGATTGCTCGTGACGGTTTTGTCAGTAAGCTGCTAGTCTGGCCAATTTAATAGAAAAAAAATTTAGTCATTTTAGCACGCGATGACTCGAACAATTTAACAAAGCGAACTACATCTCGATAAGGTTATTGCTTGACTTCATTTGACTTGAACAGAACAGTTTACAAGGAGCATTCGTTCCGTTTCCGTGTCCTGATAAGGATCTACCCCCCTCGGAGGGAACACGGACTGGATCACACATTCATTATCGTGTCCCGAAAGTATCGTGTTTCGAAGCCGCATATCATCCTTGGCACGCAACTGGACGCCTTCTGGGTTTTCTTGAGAATCCTTCCTGAGGGTCTAGCTTAAGCTAATGTTACGGCTAATTGACTCCAATTTGCTGCATCGCGCCTTGGCCGTGTAAGGCCTTCACAGCCGTAATAAACGGTTAGCTGTCAGTTTTGATTCGCCGACGGTATGACTTGTTTAGCGTTGATGTTTCAGCGCTCGGCGGGTTTGCGAAATGGGTTCCGTTCTTCGGGGAAGGGTCAATGTATTAATTAAGAACTACAGGTAGGAGTCGTTTCATAGACTGGCTGTATTTACAACGGATCAGTGGTTGTCCACAAGAAGAACTCAGTTCCTTCGTTGATCTTATTAACAGGATTGTTACGGTCGCGCGGTTTTCGCGGATTTCGCGCGATTTCTGTTCAGATTTTGATGCGAAGGCGCGGATTTCGCGCGAATTACAGGCAACACTATTTCACATTTGTGAATCATTTGTTCGAAAAGCAAGTTCTTTGTTTGTGAGTTTTATGAAACTTCGAATTGAAGATGGGCGAACGTTTCTTCAATTGGCAATGAACGTAATAAATGGAATGCTATTCTTCGATAATATGGTCACAAGTTTTGTTTGTGATAAAAATATCATTCTAAAAGCTTAATTTGCACGACAGGCTTACGAAGCGAATTTGGACAAGAAAAGAAACGAAGAAGAAAAATCTAAAACGTTCATCTAGTGCTCTGCTCTTCATACTTCTGACCCCGAAGGGATTCCATCCGTGGTGAAAAGAAATTGTTCTAATAGTTTGTTGGTTCCACTATCCAACATTTTCAATTGCTCTTTGCGTTCTGGAATTTTTCCTGAAATACGAAAGAAATCCTATGTGCTTCCAGTTTACAAAAGTATCCAACTATCGTGGAACTTCTGCTTTGTGCGCTGTATTGAAGCTTATCCTTCATCTTACGTTCTTAGCAAACACGACTGCAAAATAGATTCCTTATACACCGATTTCTCTGCTACGTTCGACAAAATCAATCATCTCGATCTCTAAGTTTAGTAGACTGGGATTTAACGGTTAATTTTTGAAACAAAATGGTTTTAAATGCCTCTAAATGCTCCATCATCTCTTTTAGTCACAAAAAGTCTGTATTCAAGTTCAACTATAATATTTCAAAAACTGTCCCTGAAAGCGCATCGCCTACTAAGGACCTGGGTGTTCTTTCTTCTTTGATGTACATTGCATTGAATTGAAAGCTTAGTATTGCGCTTTAGTTCGCTCGCTCAACTCACGGATATACTGCTGTTATCTGGTTATCCTATTACCAAAAAAATATCCAACGCACTGAAATGACTCATCACAAATTTGTACTGTTCGCTCTTCGATGTCTTCCATGGAGATATCCTTTAAACTTACCGAGTTACCATGACGACGACAAACTGATTGGTCTAGAATTATAATCTATCCGTCGCGATGTTTGTAAGGATCGTTTTGTGGCCGACCTACTTCACTCGCGAATCGATTGCACCGAGCTATTGCAATTGTTACAATTAGAATTTCGACGTCGTAATCTTCGACCCTATTTTTTTCTTCGGATTCCCTATGCTAGAACTGATTATGTATATAACAAGCCCATTGCTAGCATGTGCCGCATATTTAAAAATGCTTTAATTCTTTGGACTTTCATTAGTCACGTAATGTTATCAAGAAAACGTTCCTCATGTTATTGTCTTAGATTTAATTACTATAAAAGCACTAGATTGAAGGAAATGTATCATTTGGATGATTGTAATCTGTTGATGCAAAAGATGAGGAGGTTATATGCCTGCTGGAGAGCAAGTTTGACTGAAACTAACTCCATTGGGCTTATGCCTGCTCCAAATGAAAGAATAAAATAATGAAAGATGAGGAGGAAATGAAAGATTTTCAGAGTAAAATTTGACAACAAGAGAAGGTGCTGTCTCAGAAAACAAAAGCTAAACAGGCGGCGATAAATAATTTGCACTGAAATTTAAGTGATTGAATCATATCATCCTCTACATTAAAATTTTGCTTACCGAGAAGGAAAAGCATGCCGAGCAAGAAAATATTGAATCAAACTTTGTGCGGATTCCGCGCGTTTTAGTTTTCGATTTCGCACGTTTTAAATTCGATTTTTTTGTAACAACCCTGTAGCAGAACAACGAGACGGGTATAGAGTAACGTGTAAGTCGATGTCTTTCTCGTAGCCCAGCCGGGTTCGATTCCCAACTCCTCACTTAGTGTCAGAAAGTTTTCCTGGCCCGAAGAAGCGAACGACTTTATGGATAAAGCCATTATAATCGAAACAAAAAAGAAATAATTTCGTTACGTCTACAACTCACCAGGGCGGTAACAGTTTATGTTTACCTAGACTCAATGATTCAATAGAAAACTACTCTAGTTAGCAGATCAATATGAACTGCTCACGAACTGCTGAGTCGAAGACGAAACGTAAAAATAAGTTTATTGAAAGATTGTTGTTTGATCAAGTGTTGCTTTGCAAGAAAAAAATAGTGTTAAACATCGACGTTTCGAAAGAATATCAAAGGAATATCGCTTCATCTTGAAGGGAAACTATAAAATTTTATATTCATAATTTAGTAACAATTTTTGCATTTTGCATTATACAGTTGCATACAAAATGTTTACTCACAACGACAACAAATATTTATATCATCAAGTTTGTTTAAAATCTATGTTTTTTTCTAAATTGTTTTTGCTTTTAGTGTTGAGTAGCCTTTTTCGACTATTTGCGATGTAACAAATCTATTTAACGAAAAAAATACATCTTTTTTCATAAAATTTTTTATTCAGGTCTATTCGCTTTCAAGCTTCACGTGGTCGATTGAGCCGATTTTTTAATAAAACTGTTATTTTTGATGCTGGATTCGTAGTCACCCTTTTTCTCGGGGGAGAGGAGTTTCCATTTTCATCCAACGAGGATTGAGATGCATTTTGTTGGTGGCTCGTCTTTTCGTTAGTCGCATCGTCGGTATTGGTGTTATCAAACGTGTTATTATGGATGGTTTCCGTTTTTTTCTCGCTGTTGTTCGTAGTCTTATGCTCGTTGCTAGTTGCTATCAATGCGTCTCGTACATTGATTGCAGTTGATTTTGGTTGAAGATATCCTTTTCACTGTTCCTGTGCGAGGTTTACCGTAGTGTGCAGGTTGTTCACAAAACTGACATGTAAGCAGCGGATTTTCATAGGTAATCAGCGTTTTACACGGATGTGTCCCACCTTGACCACAAATTATGTAAGATGGAATTGCCTTACGTAGTTGCATACGTACCACTCGCACGCCATTCCGGATGCCGGGGAAAAAATTCCGCCATACTTCCCTTTCGATGGAAAGGATTTGACCGTACTGCGACATATTTTTCCGAACGAACTTATCGCTGGCTTGCAGGGGAAGGTCATGCACACGTGCTTCTATGGCATTGTCCACCCTGTACACAGGGGTTTTGTATTTAATATTGTCACACTCAACACTGTGCACCTCATTGTTAACCGAAGCGAATGCAATTGCATCTCTTTCACGTTTAAATATAATGTACACACAGTTAGACGCCTTGTTGAATTGAATCTCAGTTACATTATTGGCGTCTAGATGCATTTGTTCTTTAAGTAAGATTCCAATTTCGGTTGCTGCTGGTCTAACTTTGCAGCGCTTGAAATCAATACAAATTGAATTTGGTCTTGATGGCCAAGTTTCAGGCTTTGTTAAATCGTATTTGACCATTCCGTACATTCTATTGTTCACTGCACTGTATTGTCTTCTTTGTTTCTATCGTCTCGGCTGTAAGAAATTTTGGACTGTATCGGATGAGATGTGAGCACGTGTTGTCATATGTTTGTATGCAATTGTATAGTGTGAAAATTGTGACTAATTTATGTATGGAAAATTGTGTAGCTGCCCTGAAGTTGAAAGATTATTCCTTCGAAACGTCGGCTTTGAACGCATTCGCTAGTCATGTGATAATGACGTATGAAACATGTAAAATGAAAAGTGTATTGACAGACAGTTGTTTCGTTTTGAATTTCGAGCTGCATGAAAAAATAATTAAAAACAAACAACATTGTTTTTTTTTGTTTTTTTTTTTATTTATTTTTATACACGACATTGATATGAAAATGAATATCTGGAAATTTTAATTGCATTGAATGGAAAATGGTGTTTATTACAGATTTCCATCTACACTGCTCAAATCGAGAGCGGATAATTTTTCCTAAAGTGATTTCGCCGAAAGTCGTTTCGCCGAAAGGCGTTTCGCCGAAAGGGTAATTTCGAATGCATCATATTATTGTTTTTTGTTATCGAAGTCAAGTTGACTTGGCGACACAAAGCCATCAGAAGAGTACAAGAATCAATCTTTAATCAAGAATTACAATTCAAGGCCAACAAAACGGTCGTTTACGCTATCATCTTTCATTTGTCTTTATTTTAATTGAGTTCCAATTACGATATTAAGACAATTGCAGGATTCGACGAAATGGCTTTCGGCGAAGTGGTCGATTCTGCGAAATGACCCTTCCGGCAAACCGACCCTGGGCCCGTACATAGCAGCTTTTCCTTTGCCAATTTTAATCCAAACCTGTCAGCAAATTACATTACGTATCGTTCAAGTTTATTCTTTCTAATCTCGCTATTCTTAGCAGTAAAAATGAGCAAAACTAGACAGCATTTTTCCCGCTAGAGGCTGCGAAAGATCGGTGCCTCCATCTTAAATAAAACATCTTCTATCGAAGGCTCGTATTTTTTTGCGAATGCAAACTAGTTTAAAGAAAAATGTGTGCTATATGTTGAGACAACATTCGGCGGTTTGGTTTTCGGTAGAAAACTGCTTCTGCCAAATGGCGAAAAAACCTTCCACCAGCAGTGGGTCTTTTCGTCAATAGAGAAACGACATTATTAAAAGTGACAAAGAGTTAGACATTATTTTCAGACATATCCCAGTAAACCATTTTGTATTGAGTAGCCCCGCCTTGCCGCAATGGTGATATTAATTAGATCCAAACATTATTGATAAAAAAAATCACATTTTCGAGGATTCTTTTCTTTTTGACTTTTTGACTTTAACTTTTGACTGTTTTTCTTTTTGACTTAACATATTCGACATGTGTCTTTTCTACAAATTACAATATTATGCAAACTTTTTTCGTGTTTGGCTTACCCCTAACAGTGACCCAAAAAACAGAAATCGCTCACCGGCACCCGGCTAAACAGTTACTGATTCGTGCAATCAACAAATCCTCAATCCACAAACCGATCCGGCATGGAAAGCTCGTTTCCAAACCCAATCTGAGGTTACTTCACCGACCGACTTTTGGCCCTCCGTTTTCTTGCTGCAGCACGACTGGATTTTCATTTTCTCAGCCTTTCATCTCCAGATACCCCCAAATCAATAAAGTCAAGCCAGTTCAGTACACAACAACTCCCCGAGCTGCTGCATGCCGAAAGTTGCACAATAATACCCTGCACGTGACGTTAGCCTTTCACCAGTAGTGCTCTGTGGATGTGTATGTCTGTGTGTGTTGTTCAATTGGTTGAACCGTGCTCCGTTTCTGTTAGAGACGGATGGATTGCTATACCAATAACGTATCGAAACCGCATCGATGCATTATTCCTGTAGTATTTGTGGTGCAACATCAGTATGCATCAGCAGCTTCGGGGAGGTTTGCATCATCCACCCTTCGGTCCGCGGTGTCTGTGTGCGCAAGTATCGGCGAAGAGAGGAGGTATGCTCGTTTCGTTTCCAAATTTTATGACTTGTCGATATCGGTAATGTTTGTTGGGTGCCACGATGCTGCTCCTGCTGCTGATGATGGGCGCTGCCAGTGTCGATGGAGGTAAATAAATTCCGACCCAAAATGCAAGCTTTCCTGTTTTGCTAAAGATGTTGGAACTAGAACATTCGGGAATTTGTGGATTGAGTGCTGAACTGGATTATCAAGAGGATGATGGCAGGCAGTAGAAAATAAAAGGAAGAATACGTTTTTAGCATTTTTATCCGGTATTGTATTTGATAAAAGAGTAAATTTTTTCAACTGAACTGGAAATAAAGATAGTAAAATAATGGAATAGTGAAGTGTTATCAAGTTCCTATCTCATGCCTCACCGAGAATCCCTTACATTCCGACTGCGAAACTTGACCTTGTGTTTCAAACGATTCCTCTGCCGTTGCACGACAACTGCATGGTCAGTGCTACGATTATAAGGACGCTGAGACTTATTTCAGGCATTAGTAGAAAAATTATAGGAAACCTATTTCAATTGCCTATGGAAATTTCTTCAAATAGATCAATTTCATAAAGCTGTGACATCCCCAATGCTACAATATACCCCGCTGTGGTAAATCCGGACGGGATCAGGATCGGTAGTAGAAATTAGAACAAATTGGCTTTGATGACAATATTTTGAATAACGAAAAAATATCAAGTGCCTTCCTATATGATCATCAACGAGAAAATTCAAAGGAAAGTTGGATTTAGAAAATTCACTAACCATGTAGACTGAATTTTATGTTGACCCACAGTTAAACAGAATCTGAAACAGCTAGCAGGTGCATCTGGTGGGACCAAAACGGTGTTGTGTACTATAAGCTGCTACAACCAAGTGATACTATAGCGGGCGATCGGTATAGGCTGCAATTGATGAGTTTGAGTCGTACATTACGAGAAGAACGGTCGGAATACAAGCAAATGCATGGTAAAGTTATTCTCCTTCATGGCAACGCTTGGCCTCATGTCGCAAAAGCCGTCAGAAAATTTTTGAAAACGCTTAAGTGGAACATTTGGCTGCACCCACCATATTCTCCTGACAATGCTCCTTCTGATTACTGGTTGTTACGACGGATGTCGCACGATCTGGCAGGGTCATCGGTTTACTTCTTTCGCAGAAATCGAAAATTGGCTTCAAACTCAAACGAGACATTTTTTCGAGGTGGAATTCGAAAATTGCACGAGAAGTGGAAAAATGTAGTAACTAGCAATGGACGGTACTTTGATTAATCTTAATTTTTTTTTATTTTGAAATAAATGCATTTTTGACCCAAAAATAAACGAACCGTATTAATATGCACTCTCAATAGATTGAAATCAAAGATTTTTTGGTCCCACAAGTTATTATGAAATTTCAGACTGATCAGTGTTTCGGTTCCTAAACTAAATGAAGAGCGCCGAAAGTTTCAAATTTTCGGTTAAAATGTAGATTCAAAATTCTTAAATATCTTTAAAACTTATCCAATATATAGAAGATTACAACATTAAAAATAATAGATGTGGAAACGACTGTTCTGCAACAAACACTTGAGAATTGATTAGGATTGAGATTAAGATTGATTTTATTTTGATCAATTCGTTTACTTATATAGTCTATTCTCTCCTAGCCTAGCTAATTAGTTCTTACAATTAGGATCACTGAGAATCCGGGAGAAGGAGTTAGAACGCGCAATGTAAATCGGGTTTAACCAATGATGGTACTCGTTGTTTCGTGTCTGCCATTGTATATTTTGTGGGTACGAGAGTGAGTAAAGCTTCTTGATGAGCGTGAGCAAGTGTGATACGGAGAGGAGAGAGCGATAGCATGTTTGGTTAGTCTCGTGAGTGTCGGTTTGAGTTAGTGTGTGTTCTTGAGTTATTCTGTTATTCTAGGTCGTGTTGACTTGTATCGATTGTGTGACATGAGGGACGTGAAGAAGAGGGAAGTGACACAGGCTGTTGAGTTTTTTGGTTTTCTGTTATACTTCGATGACATAACGATTTGAAACTTGATGCTTCCTTGTTTCTGTAGTCGAATTTTATGACCACGGCATTTTTTCGCTGGGTCACCGGAACGTGCGAGTGTTGATATTTTGGTTGCCTTCATGTCGGTAATGTTTTTATTTTATGTAGGTTTCTAGGTTTTCGTGGAAGGGTGCTTTTACGGGTTTTTTGTTAAGTGCGTGTGGTCTGGGGTGTGTGTGAAAGATTTAGTCTTAAATATTCATATTACATGGTCTGGGATGTGTGAGGAGATTTAGTGTTAAAGGCTCATATTATACACTTCTCACCCACATCAACTTAGATTGAGCATTGCTAAATAGTAAACCTTCGAAACGTTGGCCGTTAACGTGAAATGAGTATTTCAATGCAACAGTTGACCAAGAAAACCATCTTTTAATTCAATTGAAATTTGTCACATGACATCAGAAGGATGTCTCGATTGAACGCTTAAGGGACTTCAAGATAGTGACGCCATCTATATGTAGGACCGAGGGCTTATTTCCCGACGTGTTAGAAATAAAAGTCTTTGACTCGTCAAATTGAACTGCTTACTGCAAAAATTTAAACAGTTCAATTTGAACGCAGCCGGAAAGTTAACGCTATTTGCTAAATACTTTTTTTTTATATTGCGCCGAAGCGCATTGCCTTTTCAGGCGTCCCGAACTGCTTTGCAATGACGATTCGAACACGAAACGTAAAGAATAGGAAATAAAAGACGTGTTCCTGACGAAATAAATATTTGCAAAAAAATCGCCAGATGCAGATGGCTCGTACTTTACCTACAAAACTTCTCTGTGGTACATGTGGGAATACGTTTCAGAAGGCAACCTAATTAAGTAGCACGAACCACGTGCATGATACTTTGTACGCTCCGGTTATAGTTCATAATGTATAACTGGTTGCAGCGGATTTCGCTCTGACTATTCACAGTAATCTTCAGTCTGTTCTTAAAATAATCGGATTATAATTTTATACTTTTATTCAATAACTAATTTGCATACCCTCATTTTCTTCCGGGCCCGAATTTGCTAGTATATTTAATTCATGTTTCCATTTATTTTCTTAACAAAGGCCAACAAAGGCTAACTTTGATGTCGTTCTCTCGCTTCCAGTGGCAAACGGAAACGTTAAATAAAATTATCGAATTCTAAATTTCCCATCTAATCACAATTGATTGATTTAGTCTTGCACAGGAAAAGTTCGCTTCGATTCCTGTTATCCCCCCCCTCCTCTCTCTCGTTCGGGATGTAAATTTGTTGCTACTTTCATCACACCCATCTTTCCGTACGGTATTGAGAAAACCAACACGGGTAATAAAAGCCCGTTGCTCCTAAATAAACTCGCACCGACGACGCTTCATCGAAAATGATTAATGGACAGAAGAAAATGAAAAAAAAACGGGAAGCAACCAAGTCATTGATTGATGATTGGTGTTGTTCCGCGTAGTGCCTTCGACACTCCCCAGAACTGGGAAGGATATTTAGACGCTGTCTGGTCTGGTGAAGGAAAATGACGACGACGACGACGGCGATGATGATGATGATTATGAAGGTGGTGAAATTGAACAGCAAACCGGTGTCGTCGTAAAGCTGGCCCCAAATGTTGTTGTACGACTCAATCCGAGGGTCGGTAAATTGATTCCTGGAGGAGGTTTCCGAGGTGTAGGTTCGGTTGATGATGGATTTTGGTTCGGAATTAAGACAACATTCTCGGAGACCGGAGACCGGAGCGATTATGATGCAATCAGTTATCGGTAAATTAGCTTGCTGAGGTACGCAAACAGATTTTGGATCAATTTTGAAAACTGTGAGAAAAGTCGAATCGATTTTTAAAGTTCCAATAAAAAAATCACGGGTCCAATTTTCCTGATCGTCCCACTGCAAAATGTCACTGTGCTGCCGTTTGTCGGTGCCCGAGGAGTGCGGTGTCATGTGTTGTGTTTGTGTCGCTTAGTGAAAGAAAGCAAACATCAAGTGGCAGGTACAGCCGGTAGCAGGATGCTGTTAGTGGTCCCACATCGAATAGTCCACCTATCCATTTCCTCGGCTGTAAAAGCTGTCATAAAAACCCACGAATGATGGGTTCGTTTCGTCGGAAGCAACTCCGGATGTGCGGAGTGCGACAATGTGCGGAGAGGAGGTGGCTTCTGATGCTGCTGTTATCCTTCGACAGCTTCCCAAAGCACCTTGAAGGTCTAGTTGAGGCATGTGTGGGAAGAACATCTTGTCCTTCTGTTGCTGCTGCTGCTGCTACGTTTCTTGTTGAAGGAGCTTTCTTTTTTTATTACACTTCTACCGGAAGTTGAGTTCCGCCGCACTGTGTATGTGCGTGTGTGTGTGTGAGTGCAACGGTAATGATGTGTTGCTCTAAAATGGACTACAGCTAAGAAGTTCTTGAGCCAGCCAGGTGTGTGATGATTTTATGGCGTTCGTTATCGAAACATGCGTTTTCTCGTTTTCATGACACTCACCTAGAGCAAAAAAGAAAGAAATGAAGAAACATGTGACAGCTTACATGAATGGAGTGTGTCCCAGTTGACACCGTCTCAGCTCACATTCATTTTCTTCTTCAAGTGTCACGTGCAAAACGACTCACGACACACGGTTCTATCATCATCCAATAAAAACGCGTAGCGATGTCATTCAATTACACGGATATATCGTTTTTTTTTCTCTAAGTGTCGTACTCGGAAGTGTTTTGAAATTGTCCGTAATGATGAAGGACGAAAAGGGCGAACTTCTCCCGGGAGGAGTGTTTTCACGTAAGATAAATTATGCATAACATGGTGCGTCGGAAAAGTTTCCACTCAGCGACGACACTGACAGTGAAACTTATTTCTAGTCTTCGCGTAATTGTCGAGTACCCTTGTGTTCCAATAAGATCTCGTTAAATTAAATATAAGTAAAATCACAGGAGACTAAAGGTGGCAATGAGATTAAAGTAGGGAGCTGCTTGATTAGTTCTGAGATATGGAAACACTTATTTTAATATATTTAATCTGGCATCAATATCGAAAAATAGGTAATGTAAATGGTATGCGTGCTCAGAACATGTTGTCATTCGAATCTACTTGTTCGGTTCGTATAGGGAGTTGCAAGCTTCAGTCTTGACATAAATTTCGTACCATGATATATTACAGCTTTTGCCAGGGTTTGGATCTACAGCAGTGTACCCGGATCAAATGGCGCTATTACTGTCAAATCCATATAATGTTTTTTGAAGAAATTTCATGACATTTCGATTACTCAAAAAAAAGTGGCAGCCATTTAAGTGAAGCTACTTTTGCTGTTTTTAAAACACCGAATGTCTCTCTTCACCATCCCGATGGCAACTAATTAGATTTCTGTAGTTTCCACACATTTTGTTTCCATACCACCTTTTTTTTCGCTTTCCACAATATTTACTTTTTTTCATTCTCTTCCGCAACATCACCATCACCGTCCACGGAAGATCGCTCCAGTCGAGCCTTCGTAGCCTGGGGGTGTTTCCCGCGGACCCACACGAACCGAAGGAAGCGGCCATAGATATTTAACAACGCCATTTGGAAGACTCATGCTATATTCAATTCACCGACCACTGCTGATCGCCAGCTGAAAGCTGGATTTTCGAAAATCCGAGACGACATAATCTAATGATACTATTCTAGTTTTAAGTTAGTCGTTAATTAAGATTAGAAAATACCCTCGGCATCTTAGAGCTTAAGTAACATGTTCCTAAATATATTTTATTATCGAAAAAAAACACCAAATTTAGTATGTTAATTTATCATTACTGTACAAGCTCAGCAATGGCTTCAAAAATGTTATGCGCTCAATCGAAAAGAACCATTTGTTGTTGGTGGTGAACGAGGTCGTCCTTGTTACCTGAAGTTACTCCAGCAAACATAAAAGAAGTCCACAAATTGGTTATATCTAACTGTAAATTGAAATTGTGTGAGGTACACAAGGCTGTACAAATATCAGAAAGTAGTTTATTTACAAGTATATATGACCATTTGACCATGACGAAACAGCTTTCCAAGAGAATGCTGCGTTTACTCACAGTCGATCAAAAATAACAACGTGTTGATGAATCACCAGTGTTTGGTCATGTGTATAAGTAATAAAGCAGAGTTTTTGCATAGATATGTAACAATGGATGACACATGGATCCATCATTGCACTCCGGAATCAAAACGGTCATCATCTGAGTGAACTGTAGCTGGTGAACCACGTTCGAAGTGTCCAAAGGTGCAACAGTCAGCTGGAAAGGTAATGGCTTCAGTATTTTGGGATGCACATGGTATAATCTTCATCGGTTATCTTGAAGAAGAAAACGTGCAGTGAGATGGTACCTTTTTTTATCAATCCGCATAAGTTTTTTGCATGAATATTCTTCGGTGTTTTAGTTCTCATGACATTATTTTAATGACCATCGGTTTAAGCGGCAATTTGTGATTTTAATCACTCATTACCATGTAATGTCGAAGCTGCAAATCGGATCGAATTTGATGAATCTAAACGTGTGACAATCGATTGAACATTCCATGAGATGTCGAAGAAAGTTTTAGTTTAGAGTTCACGGTTATTTACGGTACTTCCAGAGCAGGTATTCAGGAACCAGCATAATCCAAAACGATTCGAAATATGACGAAATTGCAATAGTTTTCAGTCCAACTATGAAGCCTTCTATATCGGCTTGAATTTTAAAAACTTATAGGGATGGATCGGATAAAATTCATTAATTTTGCATGGGACCATAAATCCTTTAATTTGAATTTTGTTTTTGAAATTCGATTTTTTGAGAAACGATTCGATACCTGGAACCGGAATCCGAAAATCGGTGTAGCCCAAGTCAGTCGGATTCACCTGAGGAGTTGTATAGTTTACATTTGATTCAAAATGTTCGAAAATCAGTGCAGACTGACTAAAAAGCAAGATGTATTATAGAATCTTAAGACCTTTCATTTGAATCTTAGATGGTTCTTAGATTTCATTTGAATCTTAGATCGGTTCAGCCATCTATGAGAAAAATGAGTTACACTATTTTAATTTCGTTTGACATATCATCATGTAGCTCAGGAACCAGAAGTCAGATCCAGACGTAATTCAGGTACTTTGTTTGGAAGCACTTCTCGTATGAATTATAAGTGTGTAGAAAATGGTTGAATCATCTCCGAGAAAATTGAGTGAAATTATTTTCCACACACGCATTTGCTGATCTCGACGAACTGATTCGATTGGTATATGGGTGTTATATTCTTCCAGCATTCATTACTGTCAGTAGTTTAAATCAATAAAATTATGCAATTGTTTTTAACTCGAAAATGCTGCCATCTTGGCCATAATCTGATTTACGTGTCATATTCGAACGATTATGTTGTCAAAAACGAACCGTGCTAAAATCGGTCCCAGGCATGAAAAAGGATGTTGTACACAGTCTTTTTGGTACTTAGAAACAATTGTATATAACAGTATAAAAAATCGTGTTTCACGTTGCTCCCTAGCATTGCTTTGTCATACAGCGCTAAAAATTCCAACTACTGGAATAGGAGGAAAAGTCGCTTACACAAAAATATCGATATTTCCGTTAAAAATTGACGGATTTAAACAATCTATGGCTTGTTGGATAGTTATAACCGTGCGGAATATAAGTATAAAAACATATTCTGTTTTCAAGGTCAATTGTGACAGATTTTGGCAAAAAAAAAACTTTTGGCATAGAACTTCGTATAACTCAAAAAGTAAACATCCTGTCTCAAAACTATTTTTTAGCGTTCAGGGTGACGGGAAGACCCTTCATTTGCGACTAGTTTGATCAAAATCGGTCCAGCCATCTCTGAGATATCGACCTCTTAGTTGACAATACACATACAAACACACACACACACACACACACACGGACATTTGCTCAGTTCGTCGAGCTGGATCGATTGGTATATAACACTCGGCCCTCCGGGCCTTGGAAATTTTTTCTGAAGTTTGAGCGAATTCTGTACCTATTTTTTATATTTATAAAAAAGGTAAAAAATAATCAATAGCAAATGTTACATAGCGTTGTTAGATCGTTTGAATGAAAGATAAAACCACTGTTTCACCAAGGCAATGTATCGATTTTATACGAATCACACTTTGAATTGCTTTCTCATTCACCGTATAGTCCAGTTCTGGCCCCCAATGACTACTGGCAATATTTACACAGTCTAATAAAATGTTCAGGTTAAAATTGATATTACTTTTGTCGACATTAACAATAATTAGGATGAACAAAATAAAGAAAATAAAGAAGGTGTAACTATGAAAGACCAAACAGTTGGAATTTTTAGAATTGTGCAAATTAAAAAAAAGAATTAAAAACCAGAATTGAAGTGTAATAGGTAAAAATTACAAACGCATGGAAGGTTAAAAGGTAGCATTAAATGCGAAAATTTTAGGAGTCGAAAATAATGATCTAGTTGTGAAAAATATAATTGAAACATGAGGAGAGGGTCATTTAGCCGAAAGTCGTTCCGCCGAAAGTCACTTCACCGACAGCTGTTTCATCGATCTGGTCATTTTACCGAAAGAGTTACTTCGTCAAAAGGGATGGATTATTCACGATATGATTGAAAATTTACTATTAGCGAAGGCCTCTATGGCCGGGCAAGCATGTAAATTTCTATCGTAATGGCGATATTGGAAATAGCTTGGACTAAAGATATTTTTTTCCCAAATTTTCAACCCATTAACTGCCACATTGACGGAGTTAGAGTTTTTTCATTGGGGGCAAATTGGTAGAAAATTGGTGGTGCAAATGGGTACACTAACATTTATGTTTGCATGTCATTATTTTTTCATTAAACCTATGGATGTTATCGGGGAGATAATAAGCATAATAATAACAACTCATTCCACTCCTAAAAAAATTTAAGGGCTATAGCTGGGTAAACATGTGAAATCTACCCCCAAAGAAAATTCATATAGTTATACCACAATTGAAAGAGCTTGGGCTGAAGACAATTTTCTCAAAAGTGGAAATTTTTTTTTTAATTTTTCAACATTCCGATTTTGGTACCATTCGGTTTCATATCTGTTGAACTGTGGAAAACCACAATTTCTGAGTTTTTCAAAAAAAATGACAATCATTCATGCGTCTCCATTAAAGTTCTATTATAAGAAAACGCGTGGTGCATAACTACTAGAAACACCTTGCGTATGAAACCGAAACACTCAAACGCGACCAAAAAGTATTTATTACTAAAACCTGAAAAAAATTAAAATAATCGTAAACCTTCGCGACAATACCTAAACCATGGAACGGTTGCTTAAAAAATCAAATCAATTGTTAACCACCCTTGCTCCGTGAATATAGCAATTAAAGGGTTGAATTATTAGAAATATCTCTACATGGCGACGGCACGAATAAGACGATGCACTCGGAAGCTGTGCGAGGAAGAAGCCCGTAAAGGTCCCGTAAAGTTTTGGTGGGATTTGGCGGGTTGCCACTACAGCCCGAAAGTTATCCAGTGAAATTTGGCTTTTCAACCACAGTGCATTACCAAAATACACGTTGGGCTATGTACCCGTAAATTCTCAATTCTCACAACTTTCGTCAACTGTTCTTGGTATCAAAAGCCACATAGGACAGAAATTTCCCGTCGGTAATTGTTATCGATCGGTCGATAATGCAGATTATCAATTTCGACAATTTATCATTTTGCCACAGTCTCTCGTATAAGCCGAAAACATGTTCGTGTTTCATGAGCTTACGATTTAAATCAATATTCTTCTCAAAGAGACAAATTGAATTTGATTTCATGTGATAGTTGGAGCTTGAAAACATCTGTAGAATCAGTGTTGGTCAGTTCCCATTTCTGTAAATTCCGATTCTAGTGAAAGCTAATGGTGACAGCTCGGACCGTTTTTCAAGCGTGTGAAAATTGGTTCCGGGAAAATCAGTACTATTATTTGAGACTGAATGCCTTCTCCTCTTGACAACAACAACAACAACAACAACAACAACAACAGTACACGGCAGCTCAGTATGGTCGTTCTTTTCATGAGATGGATAGTTTTTTTTCTTATCTACAAACACTAGATGTTCCGAATGAAAGAGAAAAAATAACAAAACAGCATTTGGAAGAAAAATTTCAGTCCCTGTGTGCAACTTTGACCTGCTTCTTCATGGTCGATTATTTACCCCGGACACATCGGAACAGAATGGTGCAACACAGCCATGTCCGAGCAGCAGCAGCAGCAGCATCTTGATTTACAGGAATTTTGCATGCTAGATTTTCCTGAACATTTGCATCTCAGTCATTTTTCATGATTTCTACTCGAGAGGGCAGGGCGATAACGACGATACAGAAAATAGAGGTGCCAGGTAGTTATGAAGTGCCATGTGTGAGTGTATGTTTTTTGTTGTTGTTGTTGTTGTAGTCACAGTCTTCGAGACTGGTCCTTCGTCCTTGTGTTCCATCATGGGGCACAAGTACAGCTTAACGAACAAAATTCTATTCGGAGATGTGCAAAAAATTTACAATCGGATTGGCGTGCGATTGTGTACTGCCGGTGAAATTCCCTGATCCTGCCCAGCCCGTGTTGCCAGAGCGACTACCCACCAAAGGCGGCTGGTATTTGCATACTTCTGGGCTAACGAAGTTTTTGTTTTTTTTTTACTTTCCGTCGGACAATTTCTGCTGATTGGGGGGAAGCACAGTTGATTTCATTGAAAACATGCTTCATCGGTAGCGCTCGGAACAATCCATTATCGAATCATTCTCGGAATGTATAATTTCAACTGCAGGTTCAGGAGGCCGGCTGACTGATTTATCGATTCGAGATTTCCGGCGGTTATTTAATTGAAGTCTTTTTTTTATGGCCGAGAAGGGGCACTTCCATCAGCAAATCCCTTACAGCTCGACATTCCAGTATAGTCGCCATCCAGCTGCCAGATGGTTCTTCTTCGCACACACAGACACACACTGGAGGACGAAGCTTCATATTGGCCTTCGGCATATCGGGTATGCGGCGGCACGGTCGGTCCATGATGCGTATTCAATGCGAACTGTGAATGCCGGCAGCTGTCGTGTATAATGTAAACGAACGACTTGGCCATGTATCAATCCGGGGAGAGCCTTGTGCGAGTCGTTTTCCAGGAAGATGGGCCTTTTCATAAAATCAGCCCCCTAATGCCCATGGGCCCGGAAAACCAATGTTTGTCAATAATCATACAGCTTGTGGTTTCGCCAGCTCATCGCCAGCCAGGTTATGCCAGCTGTGATCGGAACCGGGATCGGAGTTGACCGGTGAGTTGTCTACTTTAAAGCTGCTGCACCTGGAAGTTATTCTAATCCTTTCCGTGGTTTAGTTGTCTGTGGCATTTGCACAAGATCCAGGTTAATGCCCATCGGTTTGACCCAGCTGTTGTCAGTTCTGCGACGTGTAGACATTGCAGGCAGGGCGAACAAACGAACCACCGATGGAACTGGGTCAGTTGGTAGGAGTTTTTGAATGATGGACAGCTGCTTTGCTTGTGAGCTTGCAGCTGCTGAGCAAATAACGCCCCAGTGCATTCGAATTCATTTGGTAGAGTGCCGCCGCTCGTAAGCCGTGTAATCGCAAAAATAAATTAATTCTGGCGCAGTTTTTTTTTATTTTTGCGCTATTGCGGGTAAGCCGATGTAAAAAACGGTCAGATTTAGGATTGAAAAATTAACTACTTGCCAGTCTTCCTTTGGTCCCACAAAGGTGACAGTCTGTTTTGGCTGGATTTGGCATCGTGTCGTTACACGGAATCGGCGATGGAGATGTTATTTTGAAATCCAAGATGACAACCAAACTAGCGGCTTTTGGCAGGTCAAAATTCTTCAATATCTATGCAAAAATCATTATGTTTGTGGATTTTACAAAGATTGAAAACCGCCATCTTGAATTTCACAATGGTTTCAGATATCGATACTCGAAACTCATTAATCGTTCCATTAAAAAAAAAATATATTGTATGGTTTATGAAAAATTTCGATGAATTAAAAGCCGCCGTCTCTGACTTAAAAATGACTTCAAACATCGATATTCGACACCCATTAATCATAACTATTCAAAAATATCGATGCACTGAGGTCTTCTTTACGTGGTTTTATTGGGCGGTTTCTTTACGCGGATTTCCAAAGTTACAGGACATTTCATGCATTTCTAGGACATATGACATAAAATAAATTCCAGTAACGAAGTCGATTTTTTCCAAACTTCTTTTGTATGGGATTACACCAGATCTGAACATTTCATGCATTTCTAGAACATTTGCGGTTTTTTACGCGGGTTTCCCAAAATACGCAGGTTTTGCCTTTCTTATATAGAAAGGTTATGCAATCACTGTGAAACCCGACTTTTGAACCGAGGCCCGGAGGGCCGGCCGAGTGTCATATATTATTCGACTCAGTTCGTCGAGTACGCAAAATGTCTGTGCATGTAAATGAAAGGTCTTGTAGCTGTAAATGAAAGGTCTTGTGGTCCCATACTAAATTCCTGAATTTCATTTTGATCTGACTTGCAGTTCCGGAGTGATGGGGTAAAATGTGCAAAAAAATGAAAATATGTTTTCTAGTATTTCTCATAGATGGCGCGATCGATTTTCACAAACTTGCGCTCAAATGAAAGATCCTATTGTCCCATACAGAATTCTCAAATTTCATCCGAATCCGACTTCCGGATCCGGAAATATAGTGTAAAGTGTGATAAAAATTTTATACCATCACTGCAAAAACGTGAAAAAATTTCTAAATCGACCTCAAATCTTCTTCAATTGATAGTTTTAATCAGTAGACGGCCAAACAAACCGATTTCGGATTATTTTTTCAAGAATCAAAAAAATCAAATATTTTAAAGAATACCACAGTGTTTTATATGATAGTGTGATTGATATGAGAATGGCATCATTACACCACTAGGTGGATCAAAACAGGGTTTTTACTTGGATTTCAGAAGTTACGCGGCTTTTTTACGCGATACGTATCCCCAAGTAAAAAAAGAACTCCGTTTATTTTATGTATTTTGAAGATATTCAACCAACCGAAAGCCGCCATCTTGGAATTCAAAATGACTTCAAAAAATACTCATATTGTATGGAATTTTGAAGAATTTTGACTTGCCGACAGCCGCCATATTTTTTTAGGTTACACCAGATCAGGACGTTTAATGCATTTCTAAGACATTTGACATCAAAAAAATTTCGATTTCGGAAATCTCAAAATATTTCAGAAGTCCCAAAGTAGATTTCTCTTGAAATTTTTTTTAGATTACACCAGATCTTGACGTTTCATGCATTTCTAAGAAATTTATCATTTAAAAACTACAAGGATCAGCCCCATGGGGTTGTTCGAGCCATTGATGTGGAAAAAGGCAACCAAAATTTCTAATGATCTACAATCAAACAGTTCAATCAATCGTCACACTTTTGAATCCGAAATTGCACGAGAGTCTGCCTAGATTCATCTAGATTAGGAACCAACACCGAACATTGTTTGTTTTATAGCCGAAGAAATTACACCAATATCCCAAATGTATGCAATTATATCTTTGTACATACTTGCGATACGGATTTTGATATTAAAGCTTCTCTTCGCCAAACTTGTGTTCAAGTTTTGTATGCTAGCAGTTATTTTTATAGCGTCAAGTTTCTCTACCATTCTGCGATTTCGGTTGAAGCGATAAACTTTTGCTCATTATCAATCGAGTTCATCTTATATAAATTAGAAATTAATCTTAAGCACTCAAAATTTACCCTAGGGAAGTTGTCAATTTGTCAGGCGAAACGACATAACTTGGAATTTCATCCGAGCTTGCATGACACAAGATCAGAGCATATCAATTAAAGCTTCAAATTGTTTTATGGCACTTTTTGTCTTGCTGTATAGCGACAACCTACCTCTAGCATGCTCCGTGTAGGACTGAAACGTTAGCTATGATTTTGCTTCTATTTATTCATTCGCATGCTTCCAACAGCTTTGCTTTTGCATCGATTGACCAATCAGAGCGATGCTTTCCCTTTGATTTATCGTTTACTCCTTCAAAACCGTCGTCTATGGCAGGGAAATCCGATATGTCGGAAATTTTTAGCAGACAAAATAGGACACTTCTGGCTACTAATCAAAACTTCAATCATTTATGATTGAAAATACGTGGCTTGATACATTCACATCGAATCTTAGAAATATTTGCAATCAAATAATGAAATAATATTGATAATTGATACAAAATAGACTGAGCTGTAAGTGTTGAAAACCTGACCACATTTCTACGTGTATTTTTCCTTGAGTTCCTAATTTGCACCCCTATATAGAAAATAAAGATGTGTTCCACATCTAAAAAAACGGTTTCTCGGATAAACTGACGCGATTGGTCAAAGCAACGATAGATAGAGTGATGTGCTACGTCCGAGTATCTAGGACGCTCTCGAGGCACTTCGAATCTCGGAGAGGGCTACGTCAAGGCGATGGACTTTCTTGTGTGATTCGAAGAGCGAGGATCGACACGAGTGGCACGATCTTCCGAAAGTCCATACAACTTTTTGTCTTCGCTGACGATATTGATATTGTGACACGTAACCTTGAGAAGATGATGGAAACCTACATCGGACTGAAAGCTGAAGCTAGGCGTATCGGACTGGCCATAAATGCGTCGAAAATAAAATACATGAGAGGAAGAGGTTCTAGAGAAGAGACGTATTTTGGCAGGGAATCGTGTGTACTTTGGACTCCGAAAAACCCTTCGATCGAGTAAAGTCCGCCACCGCTCGAAATTGGCTATCTGCATAACGCACATTAGTCCGATTGTTCTCTATGGCCACGAGACCTGGACTATGTTGGCAGAGGACCAACGTGCCCTCAGTGTTTTCGAAAGAAAGGTACTGAGGACCATCTATGGCGGAGTGCAGATGGAAGACGGAACGTGGAGACGGCATATGAATCACGAATTGTAACAGCTGCTAGGAGAACCTCCCACCGTACGGACAGCTAAAATCGGACGTCTACGATGGGCTGGGCATGTCATAAGGATTTTGGACGACAGCCCAGTGAATATGGTTCTTGAATCTAATTCGACTGGTACTAGAAGAAGAGGAGCAAGGTGGATGGATCAAGTGGAGGGTGATCTCAGGATCATCCGTGCCTTGAGTGGCTGGCGACGAGCAGCCATGGTCCGAGTTATGTGGAGACGTATGCTTGATACAGCAAAGGACACCTCAGGCCTATAGCTGTTAGATAGATAGATAGTAATCCACATCAAAAAAAATTTCTTCAGTTTAGCGGTTTTTATACGCGGATTTCCGAAGTGGGGCGTTTTTTTGCGCGGTACGTATCCCCCGTTTAAAAAAAGATCTCAGTTTATTGCATGTATTTTGAAGATATTCAACCAGCCGAAAGCCAACCCCGCACATAGAGTCAGGAATTTTTTTTCGGAGAGGCAAATGACCACAAGGTTGAAGCCTCTATTATCGAAATATCAAAAAAAGATATTCGACACGCGTTGATCATACTCGTTCCATAAATATCCATATGATTTTTTCAATATTCGGGTGAAATTGATTGTCACGATTTCACTCGCTTCTAGTGAAAATCGTTGTATGGCTTATAATCGTGAGAATGATCATTTACTACCATGTGTCAGTTTAAGTAACATCACTATTGTGATATAGAACGGGATAAAATTTTCAGCGGTGATATTTGATTGTGTGATAATTTAGCAACACCGATCAGAATATCATTATCGGAAAATCAAACGACTTTTGTCGGCATTATCGGTGATAATAGCTGAATTTGATTTTTTGAGAATTATAAAGCAAACACTGGTTGAAATGTTGAAATAGACAGCAGAAGATTCAGAATATTGCTCACCATTATTGAGTTCAGTGGCCTTGAAAGGGGCAGATTTTGTAGGATAAAACCAAATTCGAAAACTGTCATGATAAAGCAAAACGAGAAACGGATTGGAAAGAACAGATGGATGCAACGGCGGTGAAAAAGCCAAAAAATATTTTTCAGGAACTATACTGGAACTTGAAGGATGACTGCTGGAACTGCTCCGCATTTGAGTCACTCTGGAGAGCATCTGAAGCTTTGTTGTGAGAATTATGAGATCCGATTTTCGAAATTCTAGAAAAAAATGCATGACAAGTAGTCTAAGTATGTTTTAAGAGCTGAGGTAAATTACGTTACGGTAAGTCGCTTCTCAAGAAACGTACGTGAAATTTTATCAGACTGGAATAATTTCCTGAATACTGTTTTTTTTTTCAATCTATTCAAGTATTCATTTCTGCTATGACGGGCGGGGCGTGTTCAGCTCCGTAACGCAACAAAAAAACATGAATCCCAAACGCTCACTGCGAAGTGCTCCCTCCGTTCACGATTTTTGTATAACCATCATTTAGCAGCTTTCATGAAGTCAATTAATAGACCTACCTCAAGACTTCAGCCCCGTCCCCTACGTCCGTCCGTCCGTCCGTCCACTCGATTCTTATCTCATGGTTCGTTGAAAATTTCCACTACCGGCAGCAACCTCCGGCGGGAATCAAACGCGCGCGCGGAAGAAGCGTGATGAAAAACAAAATCCGCTAAAATAATTTTCTGCTGATTTTTTACTCGTCTGCTTAAGCGTTCGTCTAATGCCCGGTGGGTTTTTGTCGGGTCTTACGATGCGATTTTATTTCACTTTTTTACCCACCGACTACGACGCCGACGACGAATCACACGAGATGATGAATTGAGGAGCACCATTTCAGACGAAACACGCGCGGACGACGCTGGCAAAGGGCGACGAACGGCGGGTGCTTAAATTAAGAAAGTTGCTCACTTCCCCCCCGGGGGGCACATCAAGACTGCGAAATCTTTGGTGTATCTCCCGAACAATACGGCAGTAGTAGAAATTTCATTTTCCTCTCGATTCGGGCTGCCTTCTGTGCGGACGTGTATTACAACCGTTGGATCGGTCCAATATAAAAGTGAAGTGGACTCGGTACTCCAGCAGTTAGTCAGTCGAACAAAGGACAATGCGTTTCCATGGTTTCGTGTTTCTTTCGTCTTTGTCACGGAAACAAACAGCCAAACTTGGACGCTGGTGGCAATGCTGGAGCCAACTGGTCACGCTTGAGTTGCGTTTTGCTTTACGCTACCGTGAAGCATGATAATAAAATCTCAAGGTCGATGGAGCGCAACCACTGTCACGCATAACAGCAGTTCCGTGTAACCGAGGGACGACAAACGTGTGTTATTGACTGGGGAGCGGGACAGGACGAAAAGCCAGCGTGTAATAATTGAGCTATCATAGATTGACGACATACAAACAAACAAACAAACAATCAGTCCCTTCGGTCCGGAGCGGCTACGGAGGTCTACGGGGTAATCGATTTCGTAATTGAGTCATAAGAAAAAAGACGAGTAGGGGGGAGGCGTTGACTGTGAAGTTGCAGTGATCGCTTCGGGTACTTTTTTTATGGAACCCATCGTAAATACCAATTCAATCTGACACGGTTGGTTTTTACTGGTCTGGGGATGCTACCCGTTTGTGATTAGTCCGGAACGATGTTTGACTTCTAGGTAGGGACTAAAGAATGGATGGATTCTTCTGTATCTTTCTGCTAGCATCTCGAAGTATCATTTTATCGTTTGATTTTTATTATTACTTATGTGAATTAGAACCATTTCGAAGACATCAAAACGGCATCCAATTAACTAATTTCACAATTTTAAATGGGCTATAATACACAAACCTACTCGCACCCTCTCATTCTGCTACCAACGTAGAAGACAATAGTCGCCCCAAAATATCATCCAAGATTGATAGGGAGGCATGCGATAGGAATCTTTGAACAACCAGTTGACTCGCATTTCGAAGACCTGGATTTCAAAGTTTTGGCTGTTGGATTTCACTTCTCATCTAATCAACTCTCTCTTTTCAAAATTCCAGTCTTCTGTTTCGAACTTTTCAATCGAAATGTATTTGAGTCGTAGCTTCCTGAATTCTTCATCAGTTTAATTCTAGTCTTTTGAGTACTGATGCATTGAAGCATAGACTAAAGCTTGTTTAGAACGTTCTCAAATCTTTCGATACCCCGAGTAGAAGTGATTTGCAAACCAATAACAAATTTCATTATCAGGTGTACAACTTTGCTTGCGTCGTTTTTTTCTAAAATTAAAAGCTTTATTGCGAAAAAGTGCTTACAGATGTACTATTCAAAGTATTGTCCGTTGTTAGCGACAACTTTCTCCCATCTTTCCGGCAATTTTCGGATCCCGGCTCGAAAAAAGAAGTCCTCTTTTTATGCTATCCTTGAAGCAATCCATTTTTCCAACTCTTCGAAGGATTGAAAATGTGGATCTGCCAGGCCGTGTGCCATCGAACGTAATAGGTGGATGTCAGAAGGGGCGACATCTGGGGAATACGGCGGGTGGGGTCAAGACTTCCCATTTCAGCGTTTCCAGGTACTTTTTGACCACTTTTGCGACGTGATCAGTTGCGTTCGGTAGCGATCTCCTGTGATGGTTTTAAGAGCTCGTAGTAAATCACACCGAGCTGATCCCACCAAATACAAATCATAACCTTGGCGCCGTGAATATTCGGTTTTTACCTTCGACTAAGCATACCCGGGCTTTCCCCATGATATTCTGCGTTTAGGATTATAGTATCGAACCCACCCTTTCATCACCGGTCACGATTCGATGTAAAAACCCTTTACGATTTTGTCTTTGAAGCTCACATACAAATAGACGGCGCTCAATGTCCCTCGGTTTCAACTCGTACGGCACCCAGTTTCCTTCTTTTTGAATCATGCCCAAGGCCTTGAGACGTTTTGAAATGGCTTGCTGACTCACTCCCAACGATTCGGCAAGCTCTTCTTGGGTTTGGCACGAATCTTTATCACGCAATGCTTCTAGTTGTTCATCTTTGAAGGTTGTTTCTCTTCCACCACCATGTTTGTCTTTGACATCAAAATCACCATTTCTAAAACGTTGAAACCACTCCCGACACGTTCTTTTACTCAGAACAGCATCACCGTAAGTTTCTGAAAGCATTCGATGCGCTTCAGTTGCGCTTTTTTCGAATTGTAACAGAACAGTAAAACTTTCCGCAAATGGTAAGAATTGGGCACATAAACAGACATTTTCGAGCGTGAATAATACGAAAACAAGAACAACTGTCACTGAAACGGCGATGACAATTCGTTAGGTACTGTACACACTCACTTCAAAGGCATTATCATCTATGTATTTTGACCAGCCTTAGCCGGTACAGCCATCTATCGGAAAACGGCGGAAGCAGAGTTGTACACCTGATATTAAAACCAAACATCTCAATGGTAGAAATTAACATTATTTAGTTTGAAACAAGAGATAAAATATCAAAAATCATAACAAAGTCTGCATGCAAAAATAGTAGCAAAATGTACAATTCTGTCATTGTAATATCAAACCAAGAACAAAATATTTAAAGATGACGAATTTTTCAAGTATTTTATACTCTAGCATTCAGAACAGAATAATATTATGAGTATTTCTCTTACTTGTTTCTGATGCAGTTTATTCTGTAGTATTTTACTTGAAAATAGAACTACTAGATCAATTGTACTTTAAAAAATTGGTATAACGAAATTAGATATAATAACTAATTTTGATGCTATACAAATAAGTATCGCTATGATAGCACAGAAACATCAAGATAAGATATGATGGTAAAAATTGTTACTATTTTGATCTCAGTTTGCTATTTACATCTACTCGGGACACGTTTGACAACAGCCAGGAAGGTTGGGGGCGGAACAAAAAATTGATCTCAGGAATCACCAGAATGACGCGATGGTGAAATAAATATTTCAAAAGTCTTTTTGAACTACCATGCACGAAACGGCGTAGAGGAGCGTTCCAGGACGAAGAAAATGGCAAATTTGTTTAAAAAAATATTTAGTTTGGAAGGCAATATGCAGCTATGGTCGAACAAGCTAAAGCTCTATCACTACCGAAACAGTAGGCAAGAAAATATACCGTGAATAATGCCTAAAGAAGCGATTGTTACCATTGCTACGCAGCCATGATGCTTCCACGCTATTTCGGTGTAATTTGGCATCTTGTCACTACGCCAAAGCTGTTTGCGAATGTCATAAAGCGAATGGAAGTCTGCACAGACCCTAGTGGCTGAAGTATACTCAAAAGTTCGTAATTTCCGTCATGCAGCATAATTTAGTAGCTGTTATTAGTTTCTAGATGACTAATAATGCACAGTTAAATGAATAAAAAATGCATCTTAGGTTGATCTAACAATAAATTCGTTTTATTCTAAATTAAATCTGTCCAGATTTCGTCACGAACAACCTTTATAAAGGGAGAACAATTATATTTCATATTTTTGAAAACCGAGGGTTTTCAATTTGTAGTTATATTACTCTAGAAATCGCGAATTTTTAATTTTTGGTTGAATTTTGGACAGTTAAATTTCAAACTTTGTGTTGTGATTTAAAATTTAGAGAATTTTTCAAATTTTTCTACGCTTTCATAGAATAATTTGAACTTTTATAAATTTCATAATGAGTTCTATGATTTGTTATCAGTTTTGACTTCACAATTTTTGGCTTGAAAATGAATATATCTTAAGTTTGAGAGTTATATCTGAAGTTTGAAACTTTTATTTTTCGAATTTATATATGTTAATATTTTACTTTTTTTGAATTTGAGACCTCTTAGTTCGTGTTTTTTTAGTTTCAGCTTTATAAATGTAGAACAATAGAATACTGTATTCTTAAGTTTGTTTATCTATGAATTTTAGAATTTTGCATATTTGGAAAATTGTATATGTTCTAATTTTGTACTTTTTATGTTTGTTGTGACTTTTCATATTTGAATTTCAGAATATCGATTATACCACCTTTTTGAATTGCCGATTATTTTTACTTTTGAATTATGGATTTTTTAAATTTGAGTTTTGGATACGGGGATTCAGGCATTTTGAGTCTGTTATTTGAAAATACTGTGACAATAGTGACGAAATAGTAAAGTTTTTTTTAATAAAACGAAATCAACTGGAACTGACTGTTCTTTTTAAATCGATTCAGGAATTTTGAATTATGCTCATTATTATTAATGGGATTCATGCTCTTGTATTTTGTAACATTTCCAACATGAGAATGTAGTTAATTTTTGTTCCAAATCATAAAGTGGAGGCATAACTGTTCATCATAAACTGTTAAACTCCGACGATTCGAAGGCGTAACGTGAAGAAAAACTAATTTAATTGTGTGCTCTGCCACTGAATGACCACAAATTAAATCGGTCAGTAATTGGAAACTCGTTTACTTTCGGCACGCCATTAGAAACAATAAACCTGGGTTTATTTTGAAACAGTTGCGAGTGGAGTTGGGATTTTACTTCTGCTTTGCGGTTTATGTTGAAATGCTAGGTGGCATAACAATTCAACATAAACTGCCATGTACTGACGAGTCGAAGACGAAACGTAAAGAACAAATGTTGGCAAGCAGTCTCTCAGATTTTATTGATATTTCTTGGACATTGTCATAAAAAGTCCTTTTGCCGACTCTTTTCTTCCAAAATTGATAAAGGGTCAAACTTTTTTTACCAACTTTTTCTCAATCGGTTGTAATCGAAATCGACAAAATTTTTTCATACCAGTGATTTTCACAAAATCAAATTTTCGAACGAAAATACTGAACAAATTGCAAATCAAGTTCTGCATTGAGAAAAATTGATTTTAAAATTTTAAAGTCGAGTTTACCCAAAAACCCATTTTCTATTTTGATTCGGTCTCAAAATAGGTTACTATGTTCCCTACCTCATTTTTCCCTTTGTATTTCAATACAAAACTAAACTTAACTGAATGTCATAGGGTAACAGAGGTATTTTGGCCCACTTTAGGATTAATTTTTTTTTGGCCCACAAAAATTTCCACTAAATGTTGTAATATCTTTGAAAACCCCTTCCGCAATAGGTATTTTAATGTGATTTGCTTCAAATTGATGCAACATGGATCACTTAACATCACTTAAATCCATAAAGTTTGTTAGGTAGGCCAGAATATATGAAGTAGCCAAAATACCTCTGTTACCCTAATTATTAAAGAATCCTGCATTTGTGGCCTTTTACGACGTGGAAGCAGGAACCCATTAGAAGTACTCTTGGCTAACAAATTAGTTTACCACCGAACTCCACACGGCATCTAGGCTGGCCCCTTTCGAAAGAAATCTACTAGGTACTATAATTCTCCCATATTTAAAAATATATTTAAATAGAAAATTAAAAATTTAGAATATTGATTAAAGAAAAAACATTGCGGGAAAACACACCGAACAATGTTTCTTTTTTAAAATACAAAATTCAGGTAGTGGTCATTCAGGGGTTAACGTTGATCTACTAGGTGGCATAAATTGTCATGTACTGACGAGTTGAAGACGAAACGTAAAGAAAATCAAACTACCAAACATGTACTATGTGATTATTTTGACGGGAATATGACTTACTTAACTATGAGGTGTCTTTTCAAAATTTAGCTTGTCTAAGAATGGGTAGAACTTAATCGGGAATATCTCTTGTTGTGTTTAAGGTAGCAACACAATCTCTTCTCCATACCATCGGAAATATTGCCAGAAATTTATGATAAAATTTTCAGCAGTATAAGATAACTAGAAATAACTCAAAATTGTAGTTTTCAAAAATGTATGGTATGAATGACCATTAAGATGAAATTGAGTACCAAAATAAGGCCCGCAGAATTTCAACCACACGAATTGAACGAATCATCGCACAAAGCGTATCGTGAAAAACCGACACATAGAAATACGGAATATTTTCAGTGATTCAGTGCAGTGGGCTTACGACACGTTTTGTTTGCTAGTAAAACAGACACTAACTATGGATGGTTATAAACCAAGAGTATTTTTAACTGACTAATATGAGGGAGATATGTTTGTGCATGTTGTTAAGGACGGTCAATTTGGCCAATCAATTTATAACCAAAATGCTCTTATAATTGATTTTTCGCCTGCAGCGAATCATGTCAGTTCTATTCGTATTCATGTCATCCAGTTATGTCTCTGACATTACCCATCCGTCATTTTCTTTTTTATTGCATTGGAATAAAGTCACTCTCACATTCTCTAGATTAATCGAAAAATGCATGGCTCTTTTTTCGAACCGGAAGTTTTATAACCCCTTAAAGCTGGTTTCCTAGTGATATGAATTTTCTATTGTGATGCTGTGGTCATGGATGTCGTAGATTTATACACTCCAAAATCCAGTCATCGTAGCAGCCAGCAGGACACAAGTCGAAACAAAGTAGGCCAAATTTTTAAAACCAACTTTCCAACCATATAGGGCACAAAAGGCTGAAAAGGAACACACTGTCAAAATGTAAACATTATGGTCTATGCTATGAAGCTCACTTCTTCAAAGTTCAAAGCTAACAACCAAGACAACAACGTTAATAAAATGTAAATTGTCATATATTATGACATCATTACCTTGCTCGTTTAATTAACACGAGCAAGTAGAATGGCGGCAGTGGTATTCTGCGGCTAATGGCGGCTCACAGCTTCTCCGTCGTTAGCTCAAGGCTGCCTGGCATCCATAGGCTTCGAAGGAGTGCGGGTCTAACAAGGAAAACCCCGTTTTCCGCCGGTGCTCTGCTTTCGACTGATCACATTAATGAGACAAAACTATGCAAATTATGCTCTATAAACCCCATCCCCTGTGAAAGGACAATTTTGACAACTGGCTCGTTATACCCCGGTTTACCACTTGTGTCACTATTACTATTACTACTATTGCTACGACTACTACTACTAGTAGCGAAACCAACATAAACACACAGTATGACGCGATAAATTAGAATACTGGCACACTATGTATGTCAAGACCGCAAAAGGGTTCGGGGCTGGGTCGGGATAGCGGAAACCGTTGTTGTCGGTCGTTGTTGCCATTGCTTGCTCCAGTGCCCCAGCAAGCAGAGAGAAGGTGACTGACGCGGATGTGGTATTCTTGTACGATGCCATGCATGCAGAAGCCTTTACGCCATGCACCGAATTCCATAACCTTTTTCCTCATGCGCGCACTCCCCCTCCCCTTCCGGGGGTGACAAACGGCAAAGCGGTGTCTGACGCTGACGCTTATCATTGTCCTGAGAGATAGCGCGGTTTACGAATATGATAAATATGGGAACACGTACATGACACTTCCGCACGACCAACTGGGAGAAGGGGATCGTCTGTAATGGTACAAGCGATGGTGTAATCATTAGAAGTCATTAGAAGTTCCTCAGACCGGAATTATGTGAGCCGGTTTTTGCAGCGAGAACTGTGAAGTTCGGAGGTGAGCATGAAGGTACCGTTTTCGTATGTAGGTCAACCGGGTCGCAGTACTGGATTTGTAACATACCGTAATTACACAAATTTTTATTAGAGTCGTACAAAATCTTCATCAAACCAGTTATGGGTATGTCCCGAATATGATGAAAAAAGGCAGACTGGGTTATGTCAGAGACATAACCGGATGACGTGAATACGAATAAAATGGATCGTTCAGTTTCTTTGAATTCGAGACCTGGATTCTGATCCGCAACTGAATTTTAGCTATAGAATTCCAATCCAAGATTCACTTTTCAAATTCGGATCCAAAATTAAGCTCAGAAATTCAGTGCTAGAATCCAGATCCGAATTTAGTTCAAAAAACTTGAGAATCTAGTTTTTGAATTCAGTTTTATTTTAAGAAATGTGGAACTGTCGTATGTTCGAGTCCCGACCTAGAAGGATTCTTAGTGTCAGTAGGTTCGTAGTACTAGTCATGCAGTTTGGAACTGAATTCAGAAAATAAAACTTAATTTTGTTCCTGGCTTTCGATCTGAAATTCCTGAATTTCGGACGGGAATCGGTTTCAAAATTTAGATCCAAGTGCAGAATTCATATCCGAAATTCAGTTCCTAGCTTCAGGACTAGAATCAAGATCCTGATCTCGAATCCAGAAGATTTCTGAAGTTCTGAAAATCGGTTTCAGTTTCAGGTCCTGGATTCTAAAACTGAATTTCAGAACTAAACTTTAGAATAGGATTCTGGAACTGAATTCTGGTCTGAACTGGTCAACTACGCAAGCTAGAATGAATGAAGCGTGAAATTTTTACTTACTTTACTTATCAAGTATATAAAAAATCTCTAATCTCGAGTTTTTTTCATTTAATAATATAATTTTAAGGCCACACTGCTTAAGCCCTATGAATTTTTAGTTATTTGAGTTTATCATACTACAAAAAACCACCCAGCAAAACACAAAAACAAGATATTCACGAAAGAGGTATGCAGGTCAAAAACTGAGAAAAGTATACGAAAGTTTTCTAACTAGAATCTATCAGACTGTTAACTTTCACTAAACTGGTTATTTTCCCTTCCGATTTGCATATTTCAACAGATAAGTAATTCTAATAGTTCTTTTGTAAACATTTCACGGCCGTTGTTTACATTTCGGTGCATTTTGCTCCAATGGAAACGACTAGCAGCTGGATGACGCAATCGCTCAAGTTTGAAGCGACACTTTCACTGCGAACGTCGCGTAGCAGAACAGCTTCCTGTGCGGATTGATTCAATACTGTCTTATTTCTTATTTCTTATTTCTTATTTCTTATTTCTTATTTCTTATTTCTTATTTCTTATTTCTTATTTCTTATTTCTTATTTCTTATTTCTTATTTCTTATTTCTTATTTCTTATTTCTTATTTCTTATTTCTTATTTCTTATTTCTTATTTCTTATTTCTTATTTCTTATTTCTTATTTCTTATTTCTTATTTCTTATTTCTTATTTCTTATTTCTTATTTCTTATTTCTTATTTCTTATTTCTTATTTCTTATTTCTTATTTCTTATTTCTTATTTCTTATTTCTTATTTCTTATTTCTTATTTCTTATTTCTTATTTCTTATTTCTTATTTCTTATTTCTTATTTCTTATTTCTTATTTCTTTTTTCTTATTTCTTATTTCTTATTTCTTATTTCTTATTTCTTATTTCTTATTTCTTATTTCTTATTTCTTATTTCTTATTTCTTATTTCTTATTTCTTATTTCTTATTTCTTATTTCTTATTTCTTATTTCTTATTTCTTATTTCTTATTTCTTATTTCTTATTTCTTATTTCTTATTTCTTATTTCTTATTTTTTATTTCTTATTTCTTATTTCTTATTTCTTATTTCTTATTTCTTATTTCTTATTTCTTATTTCTTATTTCTTATTTCTTATTTCTTATTTCTTATTTCTTATTTCTTATTTCTTATTTCTTATTTCTTATTTCTTATTTCTTATTTCTTATTTCTTATTTCTTATTTCTTATTTCTTATTTCTTATTTCTTATTTCTTATTTCTTATTTCTTATTTCTTATTTCTTATTTCTTATTTCTTATTTCTTATTTCTTATTTCTTATTTCTTATTTCTTATTTCTTATTTCTTATTTCTTATTTCTTATTTCTTATTTCTTATTTCTTATTTCTTATTTCTTATTTCTTATTTCTTATTTCTTATTTCTTATTTCTTATTTCTTATTTCTTATTTCTTATTTCTTATTTCTTATTTCTTATTTCTTATTTCTTATTTCTTATTTCTTATTTCTTATTTCTTATTTCTTATTTCTTATTTCTTATTTCTTATTTCTTATTTCTTATTTCTTATTTCTTATTTCTTATTTCTTATTTCTTATTTCTTATTTCTTATTTCTTATTTCTTATTTCTTATTTCTTATTTCTTATTTCTTATTTCTTATTTCTTATTTCTTATTTCTTATTTCTTATTTCTTATTTCTTATTTCTTATTTCTTATTTCTTATTTCTTATTTCTTATTTCTTATTTCTTATTTCTTATTTCTTATTTCTTATTTCTTATTTCTTATTTCTTATTTCTTATTTCTTATTTCTTATTTCTTATTTCTTATTTCTTATTTCTTATTTCTTATTTCTTATTTCTTATTTCTTATTTCTTATTTCTTATTTCTTATTTCTTATTTCTTATTTCTTATTTCTTATTTCTTATTTCTTATTTCTTATTTCTTATTTCTTATTTCTTATTTCTTATTTCTTATTTCTTATTTCTTATTTCTTATTTCTTATTTCTTATTTCTTATTTCTTATTTCTTATTTCTTATTTCTTATTTCTTATTTCTTATTTCTTGTTTCTTGTTTCTTGATTCTTGATTCTTGATTCTTGATTCTTGATTCTTGATTCTTGATTCTTGATTCTTGATTCTTGTTTCTTGATTCTTGATTCTTGATTCTTGATTCTTGATTCTTGATTCTTGATTCTTGATTCTTGATTCTTGATTCTTGATTCTTGATTCTTGATTCTTGATTCTTGATTCTTGATTCTTGATTCTTGATTCTTGATTCTTGATTCTTGATTCTTGATTCTTGATTCTTGATTCTTGATTCTTGATTCTTGATTCTTGATTCTTGATTCTTGATTCTTGATTCTTGATTCTTGATTCTTGATTCTTGATTCTTGATTCTTGATTCTTGATTCTTGATTCTTGATTCTTGATTCTTGATTCTTGATTCTTGATTCTTGATTCTTGATTCTTGATTCTTGATTCTTGATTCTTGATTCTTGATTCTTGATTCTTGATTCTTGATTCTTGATTCTTGATTCTTGATTCTTGATTCTTGATTCTTGATTCTTGATTCTTGATTCTTGATTCTTGATTCTTGATTCTTGATTCTTGATTCTTGATTCTTGATTCTTGATTCTTGATTCTTGATTCTTGATTCTTGATTCTTGATTCTTGATTCTTGATTCTTGATTCTTGATTCTTGATTCTTGATTCTTGATTCTTGATTCTTGATTCTTGATTCTTGATTCTTGATTCTTGATTCTTGATTCTTGATTCTTGATTCTTGATTCTTGATTCTTGATTCTTGATTCTTGACTCTTGATTCTTGATTCTTGATTCTTGATTCTTGATTCTTGATTCTTGATTCTTGATTCTTGATTCTTGATTCTTGATTCTTGATTCTTGATTCTTGATTCTTGATTCTTGATTCTTGATTCTTGATTCTTGATTCTTGATTCTTGATTCTTGATTCTTGATTCTTGATTCTTGATTCTTGATTCTTGATTCTTGATTCTTGATTCTTGATTCTTGATTCTTGATTCTTGATTCTTGATTCTTGATTCTTGATTCTTGATTCTTGATTCTTGATTCTTGATTCTTGATTCTTGATTCTTGATTCTTGATTCTTGATTCTTGATTCTTGATTCTTGATTCTTGATTCTTGATTCTTGATTCTTGATTCTTGATTCTTGATTCTTGATTCTTGATTCTTGATTCTTGATTCTTGATTCTTGATTCTTGATTCTTGATTCTTGATTCTTGATTCTTGATTCTTGATTCTTGATTCTTGATTCTTGATTCTTGATTCTAGATTCTAGATTCTAGATTCTTGATTTTTGTTGCTTGATTCTTATTTCTTGTTGCTTGTTTCCTGTGTTGTGTTTCTTGTTTTTTATTACCTAATTCCTAATTCGTATTTTTGATTTCTTATTCTTTTATGTAAGAAATTTTTAATAGCTAATTTTTATTTGCTTATTACTTATTTCGAACTGCTTATTGCTTATTTTTAATTTCTTATTGCTTGTTCCTAATTGCTTGTTACTTATTTCTAATTGCTGATTGATTATTGACTATTTATACCTTCTTATTGCTTAGTGTTCATTGCTTATTGCTAATTGCTTATTACTTATTTCTGATTGCTTATTGTTTATTGACGTTGTATCAATTTTTTACGTTATGGCTTAAAAGTTGTACATTTTTTTAAACTTCCATAAGTATCCATCGGAGACACATAGAAAGAAACCTAATGATCGAAATTTTCGAAACAATAATTACCTCAGGGATGGGAATAGAACCAGAAGCTTTTGCCAATTTTAAGAAATCGTTCGGTCAATTAGACTGCTCTGAATGAAAAACACAACTCATAATGCAACCCAATTGAACAGAACTTACATAAATGTTCAAACTTTGCATGATCGCATCTTAGTTTAGTCTCACCCATGTGACATAATTCCCCAAGAGAACACACCCAGATAGATACTGATATGTGAGATCGTCAAATCGTGTTTTTATTTGCCGCTTTGATGTACCAGACTCTGCATCAAGCTAATGTGTAATTACGACTTGCCACTTGTGTCTTGGCACAGCACGAAGAAAAATCAAAGTAGTTCAATTGTCGTTGAGGGGCTGTCCTACTTTTGTATTTAGAACTCTTAACCGAATTTATATTTTTACGCTTCGTCTTCGAGTCGTCGGTGCATAACAGTTTATATCGAACTGTTATGCCGCTTAGCGGTTCGACTTAAACCGGAAAATCCATGAATGCGAGGTCATTGGTTAATTTGGATTGATTGATTGATGCTTTGGAAACCAATCATGCGCACACTTTACTAGGTGTGTAATTGTTCCACAAAATGAAATTTTGCACAGCAACAGATTGCAGACAGTAGTTAATTTCGTGACAAATTCGGAACGTGAAAACAAAACTTGTTCTAGAAAATAAGCGATCGAATCAGAATTTTAAGTGAAACTCTTGGAAACACCTCATGACTAGTAGTCTACTTCCAGAGCTGTCACAGTCACAATTTGTCAGAATGAATTTCCAGAATTTAAATGGATTTGATCATTGGTTAGGGACAATGATAGCATCCTCCTGTTTGGACAAATCCATTTTCCTGGGTAATCAACGGCCGCTGCGTTTTCTATTTGTGTTTGGGTTTACAAACCACCTGTTTCCGGTAGAAATAGATCATTTTTTTCATCAACCAACGACCTGTTCAGTTCGATTATGATGGTGAAATACCAAAAAAATCTCACCGCTAATTGCATTTACTCACATCCGCATAGTCAATGTTTATCCTGTAAAGCCAACACAAAGGCTCGCTTCTACGACCTGCCAATGGTTACGAAAAAAAAGCGATGAGTTTGAACGAAGATTCGAAGAACGTCCTCCGGTAACGGGAATACCGATCGGACATCGGTGCCTGCTCCTGATCCTGCACATTTTGCATTTAGCTAGACATCGGCGTTCGCGGATAACATTTTAATTTGAAATCTTGCTTTCAACACATTCTGCCTGCCCTGCTGGTCGAACGGTCGGTCGGACGGTCGGTCGGACGGACGGACGAACGGGACCTATATATTCCGACAAAGTGCAGCCAGGATTACCCATTTTCCGCCCGGGAGTGCAGAGCTCACTTCACTTCCCGGGCAGTTGATTACGGTTTGCTTGTTCACGTCCGTCGATGCATGTTTTCCATCGGGACCGTGTCTTCCACGGGTAGTCGATTTCCTGCTGATGCTAGCCTTTATCGAAATAATTGCATTCCTTTTCAAAGACTAGAGCACCCGCAAACATACACACATGCATATACCTACATACGTAAGACTGGAACTGCACTATCTTCCACTACGTAGTACATAGTTCAGTCGGTCATAGTTCGGTGCATTCAGAAACACGACGCCCCAACACATATCCGGGTAAAAGCGGGTGATGAAAAAATCCGGGATCAGCTCTTATAAAAACAATCTGCCAAACCGAACGTCGGAACGGGGGCGAATCTAAACTGTGCCGTTGTCGGGTTGGCGTTGAACCGGTTTGAAGTAAGAATCGACAGTAATTTTGCATACTTACTGGATTCCAACCAAACCGAAGAGTCTAAATTTTCGTATCTATTTTCTCCGTTCTTCGCTCTCCGTTCTTCGCCGGAACACCGACCGGCCACTGATGAGCTGGCTGTTTTTGTCGTCCTCCTGTTTGTGTTGTCGTCTGGACCTGAACGAAATGACTCAGCGATCCCCCCCTCGTCTGAACCACCGGCTGGGAGTAACCCGGTGTGGAAAGGCATGTTTCTATCGTTTTTACTCATGCAATATGCATGTTTCCGACGGATATCGCTTTTCGACGAGGACCTACTGCTGTGACTACTTGTCAGAGATCAGTAGCAGCAACAACGGCAGCGGTGGCAGCCCTTTGCCGCTGCTCTCTTGAACTCGACGGTCGACGGCCACTGTATGATGGCAGACAGGGTTGTACTTGTCGAGGTCACTATATTTGTTGTTTAGTTTTTCTGTCTGGATAAAGTCTGGAGATTCTGTTTCATAGTTCTTGCTTGTAATTTTTGAATGTTTCGCTCTAATAGCTGGCCTTCGCATTCCGAATTATGTTGCAAATCGAAATTGGTTTTATTGGGCCCTGAGGATGAACAGAACTTCATCGAAACGTTGTTCAGTAAGAGAAAATATATTGAATATGTCATAGAAAAAAAACCTAAAATTGTTAAAATCGGTCACGCCATTTCTGAGAAAAATGAGGAAATAATTCGAAATTGGAATTTTTTCACTAATCATCCTGTAATTCCAGAGCCGGATCTTAAAAAAACTCAGGAATTTTGTATGGGACAATTATACCTATCATTTGAATCTAAGTTTGTGAGAATCAGTTAAGCCGTCGCTGAGAAAAGTAATTTAAAACTTATGTTCATATCATCATATGGGGTACAACTTTGCTTCCGCCGTTTTTTCCAAAATTAAAAGCTTTATTGCGAAAAAGTGCTTACAGATATATTATTCAAAGTATTGTCCGTCGCTAGCGACAACTTTCTACCATCTTTCCGACAATTTTCGGATCCCGGCTCGAAAAAAGGAGTCCTGTTTTGACGCTATCCATGAAGCAATCCATTTTTCCATTTCTTCGAAGGATTGAAAATGTTGATCTGCCAGGCCGTGTGCCATCGAACGGAATAGGTAGAAGTCAGAAGGGGCGACATCTGGGAAATGCGGCGGGTGGGGCAAGACTTCCCATTTCAGCGTTTCCAGGTACTTTTTGACCAATTTTGCGACGTGAGGCCGAGCATTGTCGTGTTGGAGGATGACTTTGTCATGTCGCTCTTGATATTGAACCATGCCCAGGGCCTTGAGACGTTTTGAAATGGCTTGCTGACTCACTCCCAACGATTTGGCAAGCTCTTCTTGGGTTTGGCACGAATCTTCATCAAGCAATGCTTCTAATTGTGGAACTGATTGATGGTAGTTAGAGTGGTCGCAAAAAACCCTATCATACCAATTTTGCCCCAATTTTTCTCGGCTGGCATGGTCATGATCAATGAAAATGATTCTTAGGAGCTTTTTCCGGTATTCCACAAGGTAGTCACCTCTGGCCACCGATATTTCTACTGTATGTCAACGACGTTAACTTTTCACTCAATGGTTCATTCTTTTTGTATTCTGACCACCTAAAGTTGTTCCAAATAATAAAGACTCCTGAAAATACCTTTTCCTTCATATTAAACCTGAAATTTGTTTGTACGATCAATGCTCGAATACTGTTCGGCACTTTCAAAATGAAACCCTAAGACTTGTATTAATACTGCGCAGATTTGTTCGTTCCAATCTTCGTCATTTGCCTTGGAATAACTCTCATCAACCCCAACTTTTTCTTAGGCTTAGTTTTAAGTTGAATTCTAATCTACAATCCGGAAGTAGGACAAATAGGAACTAACAAAATTGATCCATATTACGTGAAAAACTCCAGCAATCTAAACGTACGCAGTAAAAATGATATCATCGTTTCACCCCTATTCTTTCCAAAACCCCTTTTTTTAGTTTAAGTTTCTTCCGCATTCCGAAATCTATTTGTAATTTACTTTTTAACTTTGATCAGTATCTAACAAGAAAAACAGATTTTTTTAAATTCAATTATAGAGGTGTTAACCTTAATGACATTCGCCTTATCGGGTTAGAAAAGATTTCTGACCCTATGTGCGGGGTTGGGGTTCGAACCCAGGTGGTCTGCTTGAAGGCACCGACTAACCCATCACGCTATACCCGTTCCGGAAAACAGATTGAAAAAATGACATACGAATACAACTATTGGAAGTACAAATTAGTTCGGTCCGTTTTCAAAAGATGCCACTGGCTGTTAAGAATATTGAACAGTAACAGCTGCTATCGATAGTTTCAAGAGGTCAGGTAATATTCAGTTCTTTTTGCTTCGTGTTTTATTCAAAAAACAAGTTTTTCACTGTTAATTATGGGCAATTTTGTATTGACTAAACAGTATTTGCGGAAAGTTTTGGTTTTCTGTTTTAATTGGAAGAAAATGGCAGCTGAAGCGCATCAGTATACTATTCGACTCAGATCGTCAAGAGCACAAAATGTCAATATAATGTCACTCGATTTTCTCAGAAATGGCAGAACCGAACTCAGATTCAAATGAAAAGTCTCGTGTTCCCACAGATCGCTATTGAATTTTATCCCGATCCGGCTTCCAGTTCCGGAATTACAAGGCGATATTTAAAAACCTGTGGGAAAATACACACTCAATTTTCTCGGGAAATTCCTGACCGATTTTTACTAACTAAGATGCTAATGAAAGGTGTTGAAATTTTTTAAAATGTCTCAGAAAAGTTGATCCAGGTCCGACTTTCGGTTCCGGAATTTCTGCGCGTTAAATGAAAAATTTTCAATTTCATGAGTATTTTTTCAAAAGTGATGACGAAACGAGGTGTAAATTTTTATAAAACTGACTGGAAATTCATGTAGTTGGCAGACCTTATTAGTTAGTAGATATATAAATCTATTTTGGGGCTACTAATCCTTGGTTTCGGTTTCCGAACGCACCCATAAAAGCGGAGAAAAGCTCCAAAAACGGAACTCACTTTGATTTCTCAGCAACCGTCAAACCGATTTTCACAAATCATGATTCAAATTGTAGCTCTCAGCTGCCCTAAAAGGTATGCAAAGTTGCAATTTCATCCAGATTCTTTATTATAGGGTGATGACTATCAAAACTTTCAATCTGTCATACAAAAAAAAGCAAAATTGGTACGCATCGGTTCGTGCTGGTACGGAAGAAGAAAACTCCATCGCCTAACACACAACATGGTTTGTTCAATTTTATATAGCATGCCGGGTTGCCATGTTTAGATCTATATTAACTCGACATAACTGTTTACAAATTGAAAAGTTTTTGGTTGTTTTATAGCCAAGGAAAATTTTTGATTTTATTCAAGTTTGAAAAAAAATCTTGACAGAATCTTCTCTTGATATTTCTAAAAATACAAGTAATATGAGAAAGGCATCATTACACCACTAGGTGGATTAAAAAAGGTTTTTTACATCGAAATGTTGTCCTATAATACGGCCACGAAGCATGGTAGTTGAAGGAAACAGATGTTCGAGTACTCGGCGGCAAAGAAGAGAATGAAGAATGGCGCAGATGTATGAACCATGCAGCTGTGCCAAGTATACAAAGATGCGGACATTGGAAGACTTATAAAACACGGTAGACTACAGTGGGCTGGACATGTAGCAAGAATGCCGGAAGAGGGAATGGCCTACGTGATGTTCAGCAGAGAACCTAGGAGACCTCGCACTCGCTGGCTGTGCGCAATCGAAGAGGATGCACGCGCAGTGGGAGTACAGAGCGGCTCAAGATCGAGTATCCTGGAAATCTACAATTCGTTCGGTCATGTTCCGAAGACGGGGTGTGCACCATTAAAGTGAGTAAGTAAGTGCATCGAATTGTTACTGGGGATGAAAAATGGATATTCTATGGGAACCCCAAGACGAAATAATACTACGCTATGCCTATGTGCAATTGATGCGTCTGAGCCGTGCATTACGAGAAGAATGGCCGGAGTACAGTCAAAGACATGATAAAGTTATTCTCCTGCATGACAATGCTCGGGCTAATGTCGCTAAAGTCGTGAATTTTTTTTTCGAAATGCTTAAGTGGAACATTTTGCATAAGCATGAACTTAGCGAGGCACCTCTCGCCGATGATAACGCAAATAGGTGAATAATTTGTTGCTTATTTGTTGCTAATTAGTTACGATCATTTTGAATTTGTTGCTCAACTTATTTCTTATTTTATTGAGTACTTCGCTAAGTTCATATGAAGTTAGCGACGTACTCAAAAAACTAAAAAAATAATTGAGCAACGAATTCAAAATTACTGTAACTAATTAGCAACCAATTATTCACTGTACTTCGATCTGTTTTGAAGTATATTTGAATGTGTGGCTTCGCTAACTTCATATGAACTTAGCGAAGCACTCAAAATTTTTTTTTAAAAATTGAGTAACTAATTCAAAATTACTGTAACTAATTAGCAACAAATAAGCGACAAATTATTCACCTATTTTCGTTATCATCGGCGAGAGGTGCCTCGCTAAGTTCATGTTCATACATTTTGCCGCACCCGCCGTATTCATCTGACATTGCCCTTTCTGATTACTGGTTGTTCCGACCAATTCAGCACGATCTGGCAGATCATCGGTTTACTTCTTTCGAAGAAATCGAAAATTGGTTTCAAACTTGGATCACCTCAAAAGACGAGACATTTTTTTGAGGTGGAATTCGAAAATTGCCTGAAAATAGCGCTGGACGATACTTTGATTATTCTTTAAATTGTATTTATTTTTCAATAAATGCTTTTTTGACCCCGACAAAATGCGAATCGCATTATTTTTGTACTCTCAAAATGTGACGAAAACCGCGAAAATATTACCGCAGAGACGGGACTCGAACCCGTAGCTAGCATTTCTCCGAATGCCAATTAATCAACTCGGTATATGAAAACACATGAAGAGACAGCCTAATTGACTAGAAGAACCGAGCATGCTTCGCTTTTCTCCTCCGTCACAGCATTCAATTATAGTCTGTATCTATGCAACCCCTTCCGACAGAAACACATGCACATCCCATCGCAAGTATATCTTCACTTTCTGCTTTGCCGTTAGACGCTGATTTGAGATTTTGTTTTTGTCTCTTTTGATGCATATGGGTTCCAGTCCTGTCTCTACGGTAACATTTTCATTACACAGAGTTGCATTCGGATGTCATTTTTTTCGATTTGTTTTTCTCAAATTTGAAACCAGCTCAAAACGGCTCTAAGTCTTAACAAGAAATAATAATTTTTAACGTTTCATATGAATCGATTTTGGTCAACCGCCATTTTTCTCGTTTCGGAATGCAGAAGAAAGTTCAACTAAAGGTACAACTTCTAAGAAGAATTGGGGTAAAACGGGTTAAAAGTTATAGTGCAGTAATTCCTACTGTATGTACTTGGATAAGTGTAACAGTCAGCGAGACTAAAGTACGACTTATTGACGACAAACATATTCTACTATGTAAAGAAGCAATACAAAACAAATGGGAGTAAAAAATGCAACAAACGATGTCATAATAGATTTTTTTGTGTAGATTCACATACTCAGTAGAGCAAAATTCTTCGAGAAAAGCCTTAGATTTGGAATTCTGCTCTAACATTTGGTTCCAGAATTCAGATCTAAAATTCATATAACGATTTTTTTTCAGAAATTTGAAGTTGAAATCAGTTATTAGATGCTGAATGTGATTATTGATACTCCGTTGTTTTGCTACTGTTGACGAAATGTCCTCACCACGACGTCCAGGTTTGTGTAAAGCACAAGAAAAAATAATCCAGTTCGCTTTCACGTCTCATCCAATTCAGTCGATTAAACAAAACCGCTTACGTTCGGGACAGAAAAAAACCAAGTACAGTATTGTGTAGTGAACAACAGAACGACCTCGAAATGACTGAACCAAACGAAAAAAGCTACCGCCGACACGATACGAGAACTTGAAGCAAATGCATCTTGCCATTAAACGTGGGCATTTACTTCAATGCAATAAGACAAATAATGTTGTTCACACCCAGTTTTATAAAGTGTTAGATGCAATTTTATTCGCAAAAGACAATAACAATGTGCACTATGTATAGCACGAGTACAACATTCTAGTATATATGGAAGATAGTGTTATAGAAGTGCGTGTGTCTTCCCTCAAACGTCACAGATTCATTTTGCAAAACTGTGTCCCAATACGGAGAGATTCTCTCTATCGAAAAAGAAAAGTGCAAGAATTTTTCCCCGGTATTCTAAATGGCGTACGTTTGTTACGTATACACTTGAAGAGGCCTATACCTTCTTATGTGATTTTCGGTCAAGATACAAGAATTCCGTGCAAATCACTTGTTACCTATGACAATCAGATGGCCACATGTCAATATTGTCAAAAAGTTGTTCACTACGGTAAGCCATGTGATAAACTGGACAAGGAGACAACTACACCAAAGGACAACGGCGCTTCCTTCACACCAACCCCAAGCAACCCCAGTACACCTGTGACAGTCACCAACAACAGTGAAGCATCCCCTTCAACGAAACCATCCAACGTATCCCCTATAGAACAAAGTACACCAGCTGCAGTTAACAACTTACCATCCAACCAACCAGCAACTGCAAACAATGTACAACAAGGTGCTACAGCGACTAGCAACGAAAAGAAGACGGAAATCGACAACAATACCATCGATGCGGCAATGGATGACGAGATGAACCACGAACGAAGTGCCACTCAACCCTCGCAGGGGGGAAATGGAAGCTCCTCTCTCCCTAGAAAAAGGGTGACAACGAGATCCAACTCAAAAAAAAAATTATTCAAAAAATCGGCTCAATCGGCCACGTAAAGCTTGTACGCAAATAAGACTAAATAAAAATATCTTTTGAATAAAACAGAAAAAATAATCGATTTTCGACCATTTTCCGGTTATCTTTGAAACTCCAGTCCAGTTGTACAGCGGGACTAATATGAGACCGACTATCTTAGATACCGTCGTCGCGGGTACGAGAAAGGCCAGCATGTGTGATAAGTTTCCTTTCCCATTCTTCCACAAGCCGCATTTTGAAAAGGTGCGTTGTTTCTCCACCATGGGTTGTCTAGTGACTAGTAAAAAGCATATACTTCCTGTGCGCTACCTCCGATTACTGTCTAATTTAAGAAAATTGTGTGATTTGGATATTTTTAATCTTTTGATGTAAAAGATGAGGAGGTTTTATGCCTGTTGGAGAGCATGTTTGATAGAAACTAGTTCCAGTCCAAAAAAAAAGGAAAATAAAGAATATCCTGTAACGGAACTTGAATTGAAAACAAAATTTCTAGTTTCCCCAACCCGATTCATCCCTGCTCCGCAGCTCACCGCAAAACACAGGGCAGCATTCCAAACTGTATAAGTAATCAAGCAACTTTGTTGGCCAGTGTTCAACTGTGAAAAAATCCATTATTCAATCTTCCTCCAACAACAACAACACTGGCCAGTGGCCGCCTGTTGTTCCCGTAGTCCTGGGTTGTACATAAACACCGAACATTCGGTCCACCAAGAGACCACGAGGCGACGGAAGCCCGGGACAACGGGATAGTGACCGACAGATAGATAGTCATCAAAAACCGAACCCTGCTGGCACTGAAATATCATCAGAAACGGGAACGGCTGGCGATGGCAGCAAAGTTTCCGAAACCGCTGCTGCAGCCATTGTTTCGAAACAAATCTGTTCTAAATTAACAGCCTGCAGAATGACAGCTGCCACTTTTGACCCGAAATAACAGAAGGCACACGAGGTTTGCCGCCACTAAATGGGAACGAAGTGAAATTGGGAAAATTTGTAAATTCAATTACGAATGACAAGCAATTCTCACAGCGCCCCCCTTCGCCCGCCCTTCCGGATGACTTCTGGTTGAGGTGTAGCGGCCACTTTAATTAGTTGGGCCAAGGTAGCTCTGAACCTGAGGCCTAGGAAGAAGTTTCAGTTTGTCGACGGACATGTTGTGGGGGAAAAAATGGAAAGGAATTCTGGTTGCTCACCGGAAAGGACCCCCAGTCAACGAGAACGATGGAGTAGATAAATTTTCAATCTTGACCTAAAAATGGATACATTAGCACATTCCCCAAACCTTTCGCTTTGTGTTCCATTCATTCCTGGGGCTGGGCTAACGTTCGTTCCACAAGAGAAAGAAGGAAGGATCCTTTTCGCATCCGGCTGAGTTACGACAATGTGAATACTTTCTGGCAGCGGAGCATGACTCGGCACCAGCATCACCGTGTACCGTACTCAAAACGGATGGGGTTTCTCCACTGCTTGGCGAGGGGGACGGGGGGCGACCGATGGAACAAACAGGTTACCCCGTGTCAGGATCAATCAAGCCAATAGAGTTGAAAGGGTGATTCCGAAGGAAGTTTTCAAATGAAGACGGCGCAACCGTGAGAAGAACCCGGCGAGAGCTAATTGAATTCGCATATAGGTGAAAATCATCATCCCTTGTCATAATAATACACTATGATAATGACTGTTGAGATTCGAGTTCGAGATTAAGCCGGGTGAATGTTTCAATTGACTTCAACCGCACAAAGGAGTTGCGAACCTAACAATGTGAAAGGGAATTCATGTACAGTCGGTTGGGTGTGCGATTATACTTTTGTATGATATGCTAATTTTAATTATGAATAAAACATAAATAGGGAGGAGTTCGCCGAATTCGGAAGGGTAAGTTATGTATGATTAGTAAGACGATCACTTTCGTTCAGCCTGAATGGCAATGATCTCTTTGAATCGTGAGAGTTTTTTGGCTTTACAGAACTGAAGGCTCCATATGGAATCTAATTACAATTATAAATATATACACAGGTTGGTCCGTTTTCTACCAGATGGCGTAACTTGAATTTTATCTCAGAAATTTATCTTTTCAAGTATGTTTTGGATAGCTACTGTCATACTGTTCAAGAATCAGTAGGTGTCATTTAGCTGAAGCGTGAATTTGAAGATAAAGAATTGGAGGTGAATATTATTTAAAATAACATAAAAAATTGTGTGGTTATATCTCGTTTTGTACTCTTTAGTAGAGATTATTCGTTTCTGCTTGTGTTATTTTTAAGTTTGCAACCTACTTGACGAAAAATATTTTTAGTCGTTGTTAATTTTTACCCTCAAATTTATGCTGGGTGCATATACCCGTTTCAATATGTAAAATGTGTATTTGTAGTCCTTGTAAGTAAAATTTGGTATATAGAAACTTTTGAAAAAAATTTGTGACTAATTCATGTATGTAAATTTATAATTGCCCTGAAGAAGGAGGAGAAAACTTTCGAAACGGTGGCCGTTAACGTGAAATAAATATTTAAAAAGTAACAAATGATCAAAGCAGCCATCTTTAAACTCAATGTCTCTATAAAGACCCATCGGAAACGCAAGAAAAGCTTTCAAATCACTATCCGAAAGATAGGAAACTGGGTACCGTATGAATTGAAGCCAAGCAACGTCGAACACGGTTTATTCACGTCAGAGCAACAGCTCCAACGGTAGAGAAGACAATGTTTTTGTATCGAATTGTTATCGGCAATGAAAAATGGGATCCAAGAGAACACCATCATTTCCGATGAATGTTGACGAGATTTGTATGAATTGTTAAAAAAAATGGTTTTGAATATAATTGACGAAATCAATATTACAGATCCCTTGAGGAAGGCTCAATGTGAGCCGAACCGTCGGTGCAAGAACAAGAGACTGAAAAGGCGTTTCAAAACCTAATAATATTCACAACAATCGAGAACAATGTTATTAATTTCATTTGATAAATAAAACTTCAATTATTGTGAGGTAAATCGTTTTAGTTTTTCCTGTTTTCGCCCGAGAAAAACGTTGTGTTTCGGCACAACGATAGCCTAACTGTTGGTAGGGGAAAGTGGGAAAACTCGAACCACACTTTGGTTCTTACTAAAGAATAAACTAGAAATTAAATGCAGATGTTTTTAGTTATAAGGATTATAAAATTGAATTCAATTTGGTCGTGTTAGACAATCATGAGGAATTCCGAATCACTTTGCAAATTTAGACAATTTAACCAACGTCTGACGTCTCGGACGAAACAAATTTCAACTTGCTAGCAGTACAGCTTTGGAGAATTTTTCTTTACCCTTAAAATTACCACAATCTGTTCGACTAATGGTACGAAATTCTCTACCTTTCCCTATTCAAATAGAGTAAATTTTGCGTCTTGCAGTTTAAAATAAACTGTTAATGCACTGATGGGTCGAGGACGAAACAAGAAAAAAATGAACCAAATTATGTGCATTTTGCACAAGACAATTACATGTGTAATTAGAACATTCCCCCGACGAACGACCGAAAAGGTTGAGGCCGGGATAAAATAAACGATATAAAAAAACAAAAACCCCTTAAATGTTTTTTATACCATTTATTTTACTGCGGCTTCTCTATAGTAAGGTTATAGAATTGCTAGAGAAATCGACTTTTGAACAGAGCTCCTAGTATTATATACCATTCGGCTCAGCTCGACGCGATCGAAAAATGTATGTGCTCACATTCTTCATAGATTTTTCCCACCGTCTAATTTTCTCGGAGATGACTGTCTTTTAAAAAGGGCCAAACCTTTTTTACCAAATTTTTTTTCCAAATGGCTGTAGTCTAAAACTGACAAATCCTACAAAAAAGTGTTTTTATTTTACAAAATTAGTCAGGTTTTCAAATAAAAACATTGAAAAAATCCTAATCGATTTCTACACTAAAAAAAATTGATCATGAAAATTCAAAGTCGATTTGTAAAAAAAATACATTTATGATTAGGATGAAATTTTTTCACAATATAGGTGATTATTTTCCTTACCTACAGTCAAAAAATAAAGATGGAAAAATAAACTTCTAAGGAAAAAAAAGTTTTTGAAAAAAAACATTTTCTTGTCGAAACCGATATATTTTTCAGTGTAATTTTATTGAAAATTAAACTTACAAAATTCATAATTATCTCAGAAATCAATGAAATTCAGTTTGATAGAGAATATTGTCTAATAAATCAACTAAGTATATTTTTATTAATAAAGAATTCCATTGAAAAGAGTTTATTTAATTAAACAAATATTACTCTATTTTCTTGTTTAGTTCTGAGGAAAGATCGGGAAAAGAAATAACCACGACAATATTATGGTTTGAATTTTACACTAAAATTTATTTATTTTTATATATATTCAAGCAATCTTCATGCATGCTATTTTTTATTGTTTCTATACAAGGACAATATTTTTGGTTCATCTTCTGAATTAGAATACTTTTTCGCTTCTACTTTGCTACCCAGGAATAAAAACAAAAGTGTGGAATTTCTGAGTGCCAGAGATTGTTGTAGCGTTATTATACAGTCCTTCGGACATTTTCCATCTGTTTAGCGGTTTAAATTGAACTACTAAGCGGAGATAGCAGTTCAATTTCTACTGCTTAAGCATTGATGAACCGAAGGCGAAACGCGAAAAAATCGAAATTAAATATATATTTTTTTACAAAAACCAAAAATCCCCTAAATGTCAGTTTTGGTTACGGAGATATAATGGTAAAGGGTGATTTTTTAAGAGGCATGAGATTTGATTTTCAAAAAAAATACCAAAAATTTGAAAAAAATTATGAAATTTCTTTTACGATCAATATAATTTAATTTTTTTTTGTTTCGATTACAGAGGTTTTAACCTTGAGATTATTCCCCTCTTTGGGCCACAAAAACCTTCGGACCCTATTTGCGGGGTTGGGAATCGAACCCAGGTGGGCTGCGTGAACGGCATCGATTTACCCATCACGCTATACCAATCCCCAATATAATGTAATGTTTGAAGATGAATTCATGCAAATGTTGGCCGCGGCTCCGCTTTAGATATCCCTTGCGCAAGTTCAAACTCAAGGGCACACTCTCTCATTAATATATCGGCCGGTATTTCACGAATAAATGGTTCAATATTGGCTGGTTTATCGTTGTTGACATGAGCTTTAACATGGCCTCACAAAAAATAGTCCAATAACGTTAAATCACACGATCTAGGCGGTCAATTGACGGGCCCAAAACGTGAGATAAACTGTTTTCCGAAGGCGGCTCTCAATTTGATCATTGTTTCGCGTGCCGTGTGGTATGTGGCACCGTCTTGTTAAAACCACATGTCAGACATGTCCTAGTCTTCCACTTTGGGCAAAAAACCATCGTCAATCATCACATCGCCTATAAAAAAATACGGCCCGATGATGTCACCGGCCCATAATCCACACCAAATAGTGACTTTTTTGGGATGCATTGGTAGCTTTTGTAATGCTTCTGAATGGTCTTCACTTCAGATGCGACAATTGTGCTTGTTGACGTATCCTTTCAACCAGAAACTGAACACAGTTTTCCTATGAAAACAGCTGAACACAGTTTTCCTATGGAAAAGTTGATTACCTAGCATGAATTTTGATAGTAAAATTTAATAATTTGCAAGCGTTATTCGTTCGTAAGTCGACTCATGATTAAATTATAGACCAAACTGAAACAAGTTTCACAATGACACAAGACACGATTCACGAGTGATCTGTCAAAAACAGTGTTTTCAAAAAGATACCAGTGAAAAAATCACCCTTTATAATTGTACATGTGACGTAACCTATAAATCTTTTTGCCTTTCTCTATAGAAAGGTGTTAGAATTGCTGAAAAAAACGGCTTTCGAACGGATTTTAACAAGCTTAAGCTCGTCTGAAAGCCACTATTGGGTTATTGATCAAGTTCGAAGATCAAATGTCTGTGATTTCTGATTCCGGAGATATGATGGTATAAGTGACGTAACCGTCAAAACGCGTTGTTTTTTGATCGCTCAACTGTTTCAAATATGGCTTAACCGATTTCAAAAAATTTAGGCTCGTTTGAAAGCTATGTTTGTAACCGATACACTGAAGAAGGATGTAAGTAACATTCCGAAATACGCGTATCTGTATTGTAACGTTTGTTATGCTTCATTAAAGTTTAGTGACTTTGTGAAAGTGTAATAACGTGACAGTGAAATAGTGGAATTAAATGGTACAGAAAAAGTGAAACTGTTGAGCTACGTTTGGTTAATTGATCAAGTTCGAGGATCGATTGACTGCGACTTCTGGTTCCGGAGATATGATGGTATAAGTGACGTAACCGTCAAAACGTGTTGTTTTTTACCGCTCAATTTTCTCAGAGATCGCTCAACGGATTCTCTCAAGCTCAGGCTTGTTTGAAAGTTTCTATTGGTTCATTGATCAAGTTTGAAGATCGATTGGCTGTGACTTCTGGTTCCGGGGATATGATGGTATAAGTGACGTAACCGTCAAAACACGTTGAGATAGCTTAACCGATTTCAACAAGCTTAGGCTCACTTGAAAGCTACTTTTGGCCTATTGTTCAAGTTCGAAGATCAATTGGCTGTGACTTCTGACGATTTATTAATTTTTAGTTGTTTGACGTAAAGCCGCCATAACTAAGTTCAGTTTTTGCAATGACTGAGTGGAAACATATATTGCAGAAGCCTAATGAATGAAAAACTTGTAGAAAAAATATTTTTTTTAAAAAGATTCGCTCAGAAACAGGACTCGAACCTGCGTTCTTATGCATCCCGTGCATACGCGCTATCATTTCGCCACCCTGAACCTTGTAATAGACACAGCTCTAAAACACGGTTAGCCATGATAGAACATACATCGAACACGATCTACATCCTGGTCGTCTCACGACCGGTATCATGCATCCAAACATCTTCTCTGTTCATCAAACACTAGTCTTCTCGCTCTATACCTATTTTCCGCTCAAGCACTGAGTAGATGAGTGTGTCCATCATGCCTAGTCTTGTTTTAGAGCTGTGTCTATCACAAGGCTTAGGGTGGCGAAATGGTAGTGCGTATGCACGGAATGTATTAAAACGCTGGTTCGGGTCCTGTGTCTGAGCGTATCTTTAAAAAACTAGAACTCTATTGTTTCAGGACAATGTTTCTAATCATAATGATTTTTCTCATTCTTCGTAATCATCGTTGAGTTATTTAGACTTGAAATTCAAAGTGCTCAGATTTAACTAAGTAAATACATTTAGCTTCAATTTGAGGTTCGGTAGGACAACCAATTCAATTGTCGAAGTAAAGCTTTTGCAAAATTCTAAGAGTCTGATTGATAAGTCTACAGCAAAATACAAGCAAATTTAGATTTTCAATTTCTGCAACTAGCAGCTCGTTGAGTTTTGTGTTTCCGGAATCGATTCAAGAAATGCCATCTATTATGTTTAATCAAATAATGCCTCGTGTTCCCTTGAATTGGATTCCGTCTCTCGGTCCCCCCTCGGTTGTAAACGAGAAAAATAAATTAAATACAACACGTCGAGTGTTCATTCATCAATCCTCAGAATCTCCCGCTCGATGGCTTCCGATGGCGGGATAGGACGGGGGTGGGAGTTGGGTGAAAGTCGAATCCGATCGCTTCAAAATCCATTAATTTCTCGGCTCCAGTTCCAATTTTCTCGCCACAATTGAACCTTGATTGATTATCCCTCTGTGCAGTTTTGAGATGGTGGTGGAACGACCCTGGCTTGTTGTGGGTGGGATGATGGGTGGGTCGTTCCGATTCGTCGTCGTCGTTCGTACTGCTGCCATCTCGGGGCCGATTTCTCTAAACCACCCGTCATTAGCCCGCATTTCGATTGGGATCTGATTTCGTGTGGTGGCGCCGCACGGCGTTCGCCAGTGGTGCAATTTATTCGATTAAAAACAATTTTGGTGGGGGCGATTGAAATGATGGGGGAATGAATTGTTCTTCTTCCACCAACTGCCCCTAAGAAGCCAATCCCGAAGAAAGCGAGAAAGAAAGCTCCGTTCTCTCACGACAATAAATTTTAATCGCCTCATAATAGAGTTTTATCTGTGCAATCTTTTACTTGGACCACTTGCAACATACACCCCCAAACATCGAAAGCTACTCGCATTGCCCTGCTGACTGGATGCTTGGGAACCCATGCTAAATCTGGCTTACAGTCAGCCCAGAAATAATAAATTTTTAAAAGGTTCCCGTTTTTTTTCTTCTCTCACTCACTCGCTCGCTCGCTCGCTCGTCGTCGTCGTTGTTGTGGCAGAAGTGAATCTCCCTTTTATGTGCTGAAAACATTTCGTCCTGGTGTTAATCGCAGCAGATTTTGGCCTGACCATACTCCGGAATCCCTTTCTTTTCGCGCCAGTTCTCGGTCTGAAGTGTGTATGTGCGTGTGTGTGTTTGTGTACCGCAAGCCTCGGATGTTCTGCAACCGAACACGGATTGCGAACGAGTGGAATTTATTAAATTTTTATGGCCATTTGATGTGTGATATTCGAACAATATGGCTTTCAAATGGGTTTATCGAGATATTATTATTCAATTTGAGAAGTGCAGTTTCATCGATAATTGAAAATAAATCGATTGTTCCGAGATTGCGGCGAAGATTGAGCTGAGCGATTTTTTTCCCCGGCTTTACGATAGCAATCAAGACAGCATAACTCAATTTTGCTCAATATTAAAGAGTGTGCCCTCTCAGTGCCAGCATTGTTCCTCCTTCTTCAAACTGACAACCGAGTCTGAAGAGGGACTGAAACCAGTCAGAAAATTTATGTTCAGCATATTGAAAACCTTGCTTAGTTAGGCTTGCGAACCCGTGCTAGTCCCCCCTCCAATTCGTTACTGTGCAGTGAACTAACGTTCGTCGTCCCTACCTCAAACCTTAAACTCCCGGACTCCTTCCTCCAACAAGTGAATAATTCAGCATAGTTGAGGAAACTGATAGCTCTCACTCGACAGTTTGCCCGCAGTTCCCAGGTCCGGTCCGGTTCCTAAATCAAAATCTGTCGCTAGTCACCCACCACCAACAGCAGGATTCATATGTGGAACGCCCGGGGTGACATTTTAAGAAAATATGCGATTCCCCTCTTCCGGCCTTTCGTCTGACGTCGTGGGCACTGCTTCCTATCGGGCACCGAAAAGAACGATGGAATCACGCAAGAAATGAGGGTCTTTAGGAAGATAAATTTTTCCCCAATACGGGTCGGACGGGACGAAAAAGAGATTTATTCCTCAGGGACGACCGACACGAGAAGTTTCCTACCGATCCGATTGGGTAAGGTTTGAAGAACCCACCTTCCTTCTTTCCTTCTCTTGGGTGGTGGTTAGAGGTCTGACAGGACCGACAGGGAACCGGGGAATAAAATTAAGTACGTTCCACAACCGTATTTCACAGACGATGGAATAGAAATCGTTTCAAACTTTCGTCAAACATTTCAAAGTGAGATTAGGAAAGTTCAAGTTGAACAGGAAAATCTAGTGACTGTATGAAAAGTACCCCAAACTCAGTTCGGTAGGAAGATACATTATAGGAAGGTACAGGGTCACTGTGTTCGAAGCTTTAACTCCTTTCATGTTTAGTTTTTCACTTAATTCTGGTAAAATGGAAATAAGAGCAAAATAATTATTCAAATACGTTAAATCCGGCATCGGTACTGTAAAGACTGTCCCAGAAAGTACGGAAGCACTTTGATTACGCTGTAAATAATTCACAAGTGTTAGATATTCAAATTTTATTCGATATACTGATAATATTAGACTACAACAACAGAACATTATTCTCAACATTTGCTACTTAGCCATTGAAGACTAGCTGGCGCACCTTCTTGCGAACGTTCCTCATTCAATTCCGTATAGATTTCTTGGCGACAAGTTTTGACACTTTTTCCAATCTTTTTCGAACTGTTGAATGGTTTCGGCTGCCGAGACATGTTTCCTAAGATGTTCCTTCGTTAATGCCCAAAATTGTTCAATTGGTCGAAGTTGTGGGCAATTTGGTGGATTCATGTCTTTTGGGACGAAAGTGACATTTTTGGTAGTATACCATTCTACCGTTGATTTCGAGTAGTGGCAAGAAGCAAGATGTGGCCAGAAGACAACAGGATCCTTGTGGCTTCGAATCATGGATAGAAGTAGTTTCAGTAAACATTCCTTGATGTATATTTCGCTGTTCATTGAAACAGTGGTGATAAAGGGTTTCGAAATCTTACCGCAGTTACAAATTGCTTGCCAGACCATAGCTTTTTTACCAAATTTTTCGACTTCAATCGATGTCTCGGACTGGTTTAACACTTGCCCTTCTCGCGCCGTATAATATTGTGGTCCCGGCAAGGATTTGTAATCGACTTTCACGTAGGTTTCGTCGTCCATGATTATGCAGTTCAAATTTCCAGCAAGAATCGTATTGTACACCTTTCGAACCCTCAGCCTGATCGATGCTTCTTGTTTCGGACTACATTTTGGTTGTTTCTGCTTCTTATAGGTTCGAAGATTCAAACGTTCTTTAGCACGAAGAACATTTGATTTCGAAGTGCCCACTTTTTTGGCCACATCCCGAACTGAATCCTCCTTCTTTTGCTCGAACGCCTGCAGTATACGTTTATCCAACTGAGGGTTAGCAGAACCTTTTTTCGACCCGTTTTCGGTTTATCCTCAAAGGTGTTATCCTCATCGAACCTCCTGATTGCATTTCGCACGGCTTTTTCACTTACTCCTTCCATTTTTGCTATCTTTCTCAGTGATAGTCCGCGTTCTGTGCACCATTTGTACACAATTTTTCGGCATTGTTCTGCTGAAAGTCCACGCATTTCGAAACAAACTAATGAAAACGAATAAACAACTGCACAAGTGGTTAGAGAAGAGTGTAAACAACAGGACGCAGCCATAAAAACTGACAGATTCTGAACCATTGCGAAATGGTAGCGGTTTTTGGTTGCGTCCATACTTTCTGGGACAGTCTTTATAACAACTGGGCTGAAAAATCCTAGGCCTAACACATAGATGGCGCTAGTTTTATTGCTGTCACCTTTTTTCAGTTACTACTAACCTTTAAAAGTTAGTTGTTAAAATTTCATTAGTTTACTGAGAGTGACACTACTTTTATTTTTTTCAGAGCAATGGATCAAAAACAATTTCGAATGGCTCCCATATCCACCGTTTTCGCCAGATTTGGCTCCAAGCGACTACTGGCTGTTCACAGACCTGACAAAAATGCTGTTCACAGACCTGACAAAATAAGGTTATAGGCCTATTTTGAGAGAAAAGATAAACCTTTCTTTAAAAGGTTCAAATTATGGTTTCTGTTATTTGGAAAAATTTTCCGGAACACACAAAATCAGGAAAAGATTTACAACACTTTGGGAAAACCATATCGTAATATTGTTTCGAAAGAGATTTGTTATAAACTAATATCTGTTCTACGATGCATAGCTATTTATATGTGAAACAGGTGGAATTTAGTTAAACAATTCACCGGTACGTACGTTAATTGTAAACAGTACGTAGTCAACTGGCACACCTCTTTAATTCTATATGTGTTTATTCGTTTTGACGTAGTTACGTTAGTTCTACTGATTATCTTTCAACGAGAACTTGAAATTTCGAATATATCTGTAAATTGTTTTAGCTGTAATTTCTTCATTTTTAAAAATGCACGATTGGGATAGCCATCAATCTGTAGGTTTTAATAAGAGCTTTAGAATAAAAATTATCAAAAAAAAATCGCAACCCTGTTTGTTTTTAATTTATTTTTTTTATTCATTTTAAAATTATTGACAAAAAGAATCAAATTTTTTTTCAGTGTATATTTTTTTTAGAGTACCCAATCGATTCTCTACAAATTCTTCCTGGACGTCATTTTTGTACGATTAACAGTTTTCGAATTACAACGAGAAGAACTTGATCATTTACATGCACCCGTAAACTGTTTTATCTGTAACTTCTTCATTTTTCAAAAGGCACGAATGGGATAGCCATCAATCTGTGAGTTTTGTTAACAGCTGTAAAATAAAAATTATCAAAAAAAAATTTAATCCCTGATTTTTTTTATTTAACTTTTTCGGATTATTTTGTAATTATTGAGAAAAAAATCAAATTTTTTTTTTCGGTGTATATTTTTTTAGAGTGCTCAATCGATTCCATACAACTTCTTTCTGAACGCCATTTTTGTACAATTGACGGTTTCCGAGTTACAACGATTTGAAAAAAGGCAATTTTGGTGAAATGCAAAAATACATACGCCCTTTTTTAAAAGTCAGTCGTGAGTCGGATTGACTTCTCCATCGGTTCAAAACTTATGGTTTGCCATACTGAAGCCATGTGCAAAGTTTCATCAAAATCGGATAAAGTCGTTGATTTTGTCACATTTTCGTCTATTCATTCCTGGAATTGCTCACATGCAAAAGCTGTTCGCGTACGGACCACTTCGAAGCAAATGATCGTCTTTTTCTTCGTAAAACCCATTCCATCAGAACAACATACCGCACTATCATCCGTATCTTCATCCGTGCAAAACTAATTGTTTGGCATACTGAAGAAGTGCGTAAAGTTTCATTCAAAACGAAGTATATCTGAGAGTTTGATAAAATACTAGCGCTTTCTGAGGTTGCAACGCGAGGCCAAGCGTTGTTGTGATGAAAAATTGCGAACTTGTGTCTAGGACTTATGAGCTAATACAGGGTGTACAACCTTAAGTTGTTATACTTTTAGGGGAGGATAGAAAAAGCGAAAGCATGAAAACAAAACCTGTTTTTATACACCTAATGATGAAATGATACCTTTCTCATTAACCTTTCACGAGAAATCGATGCAAGTTTCATATTGAATAACAGTTTCCGGAACCGAAATCGGGAGACTGTCGAAGTTGCAGTAAGTTTTTAAATAAATTAAATTAAATTAAATAGTCAGGCCCACAAGTTCGAATAGTTTTACAATCTGTTTCGAAAATTTCGTACTATTTTGTGTCGTCAACTGTATGACCCAAGTAGCAAATGTAACTTATTGAACTTTCAAGATGTTTTACAATTGATTTGGAAATGTTATTTATGTTAGATATGTTCAGAAAGGTTTTTAAATATTTTAAAATTGGTTGTGCAACTTACCACTGTTAAGTTTCACAATACTACCGAAAAAATCACTGTAGAACAACTTTAAGTACATCTAAAGCAATTGTGCAGTAAATCACCAACTTGTTTATGTTTCACTAAAGCTCTGCAAAAAATTCACATCGTCAGGTGAAACGGGAGTAACTATAACAATTGTGCAACTTATCAAAAACTTTCCAAACGGCTGTCATACTTGTAGCGGACACAATATACGTTGAAATTGCTTTAAATCTCTTGTGGAAGAAAAATTAGTGAAAAGATTGATGCTCTTCGCAAGGCAAAAATGATTAGCTGAATTGATAACCATGCTGTAAAAAAATGTTTCTGCTGAGTCCGCATAGTTTTGGCTGCCTCATGAATTTTTAGCTCAGTGTGTGCAGTTTTCTTTAGCTTTAGAAAAAAAACAATGATATAAAATTCAAAACTTGCAAAAAAGTTGTGCAAGATTTATCTGTTTGAATAGAACGCACAACTTGCAGACATGACATTATTATCATAAAAGTTGCAGGAATACAGCATTACATATGCAATGAAAACAAAAATAAATCAGATAAATTGTATTCGGTTTTCTTCTCGCGAAAAAAAATAAGCAGACCTGACATCACTTTTCAAAGATATTGAACGAAAAGTTAATGTCATCATAGTTACTCCCATAGTTATATATTACCGCTTGTGCAACTTGTTTTTGCAACTCCAGCACACGGACTTAGCAAAATAATACCTACAGTGCGTATCACAAAAGTCGGGTCCGCTAAGATGAATGACTATACTGTATTGTTGTTTAATTCAACTAGAAGATTGAAACTGATAAAAAAAAACAAAACGTGGAGCATTTCTTTTCGAAATATTAACATGTTAATGTTTCCTGTTATTTAGATAATATATGTCATTACGTTTAGTGAACCATTTTCTATTCAACTCACTGTTACCATCGATGCCATATTGGAAAATATTCAACCAAATGTATTTCGAGATTTTTCAGGTCTAATTACAGATTAGTTTGATCAAAATCGTCTGAAAATTTTAGGAATGTTTGAATACTCGTATTTTAAACACCACTCTGATGATTCTCAATAAAAATAATAGACTGTTATTTTCACAGTAATTGGTGCACAATCATTAAAAACGCATTAATTCAAAGACGCTTGAAAATTTTGGCCGTACGAATACATGTTTCACCATAAAAATGCAGTTCGTTGTCGATTTTTCAATTACAAAAACACACAAGATCAATTCTACAATATGTAGCATTATCATTTTTCATGTGCAGATTATTTTACAAGATCCATGTTTGTGTTAAGAGCAGTTGTATTGAAAATCAAATGTGAAACTTATTCATTAGAAATTAAGTTTGCATGTTTTTGTAAACGTCATTCCATTTCTTGTTTACATTGCGTAGTAGATTGCACGAGTTTCACAGTTATTTTTTCGCTGATTTTATTACTGGGATCGACGCATGAGTTTTTGTATCAGTTGCACAATCGTTGTGAATAACAACTGTTCGTAATAACGGATGAACTTAAAGATATGTTGCAGAACACAGAAAAATTGCGCTTTTTCCATAACACAACAGTTATCAAAATAGTAATATAAACTAACTTGATAAATTGCTTAATCGGTAGAAAAATACAGGACAGCAACTTAACATGCTACTTGGGGAAGGTTAGACGCACACCGGTAACAGACATTCGCGCCTGTGTCGGCACGCTGTTTTCTTCAAAACGGATAAAAACTCGGACTCGCGATGCCGATGGCTTCGCTTGTGTTTTTAAAATCGAGCCTCGGTGTTGGTTTTCGTTTTTTTTTACCGCGTGTTCGAAATCAAACACCACACACACAGCGTGCTTCGTTCGTAGAGGCGGTGTTCTGTTTTCTTCTTCCGCATGTAGTTTTCCTAGTAATGTAATTGTAAGTTTTTTTGTTGCCTATGACTGAAAACCTAGTGTCCATTACCAGGGGTCTCAAAACTGAGCCTTTTGGTGTAGGGGAGAGCGGAGGTTTAGTTTAAAAAATGTACGTACCAATGCGCTTCATAAGACGGTTTAGAAATTTTAACACTCATCAACTCAGACCAAACTAAGATAATTAATTTGAACCTAAGTTTATTAAAATTGGTCAAGCCATCGTAGCGAAAAGTGAGTTCGTGACATTTTAAAGTTTGTCCATTATTTCCGGAACCGGACGCCGGGGACTGGTATAACCGGAATGGATACTTTCGACCGTCAACTGAAAAGGCCTATCAATTCGGACTGATTTAAGCCCCCAGCAATAACATTTTCCGTATATCTGAGAGTTTGATGAAATACTACCGCTTTCTAAGCTGGCCCATATATTATCGCAACATGAGGCCAAGCGTTGTTGTGACAAAAAATTGCGAACTTGTGTCTAGGACTTATGAGCTAATACCGGGTGTACAACCTTAAGTTGTCATCCTTTTAAGGCTGAGAGAAGGTAAAAACATGAAAAATCTGTTTTAATCCACCTGGTGGTGTAATGGTGCCATTCTCATCAACATTTCACGAGAAATCGATACAAGTTTCTTATTGGAAATTTTCGATAACTGTTTCCGGAACCGGAATCGGGAGACTATCGAGTTTAAGGGCTATTAGATAGTCAGACCGACAGACTAGAATAGTTTTACAATCTGTTTCGAAAATTTTGCATTGTTTTGTGTCGTACTCAACAAAAATCACACACCGGTAATACACGTTCGTGTCTGTGTCGTGATGTTGTTTTGTTTTTCAAAACGATTGAAAACTCGGACTCGCGTGTGCTCGATGCCGATGGACTCGCTTGTGTTTTCAAAATCGAGCTTCGGTGTTGGTTTTCGTTTTTTTTTGTCGAGTGTACGAAATCAAACACCACACACAGCGTGCTTCGTTCGTAAAGGCGGTGTTATGTTTTCTTCTAATGCATGGTCGTACCAGAGCACTTTATAAAACGGTTCAGAATAATCATCATCTTGTAATTTCGGGGCCGATGAAATTCGGGTGTTATGTATGGAATCATAAGACCTTTCATTTGAACCTAAGGTTGTTAAAATCGAGTTCGTTTCATTTAAAAGTTTATGACCACTTTTTGATTTGAGCTACCAGCAACCCCATTTTTCAATGTTTTGGAGCACTGCTTGAAATGTTCAACACACTCCTTTATTTATTTTCAACACACCGGAAGTTGGATCCAGATGAAATTCAGGAATTTTCTATTCGATCATAAGACCTTTCATTTCAATCTAAGGAGTGTATCGAAATTATGATAAAAATACGATATTTTATTTAAACTAAAAATTGATCCTCTATTGTACGAGGTTAAACTTGAGCATAACGAAAGCCGGGTGAAATTTAAGTTATTCCTTCACGAATTTTCAAACGCTCTTCATTAAGTTCCGGACAAGTGTTGCATCGCATTTTTTGCATTTTTTGGATGAATGCATTATTTTTTTGGACTCCTGCATGTTCCCAGCTGCCTTACCAGTCTTCTTGAAGACCCTCTTCACGATTGCCCAGTAACGTTCGATAGGTCGAAGCTGAGAGCAATTGGGTGGATTGATATTTTTCTCAACGAAATTTATACCCATTTCCGAAAGCCAATTGAGAGTGGTTTTGGCATAGTGAGCCGACGCTAAATCCGGTAAAAACAGTGGAGGTGTACTATGCTTCTTATATAAAGGCAGCAATCTCTTCTGGAGACACTCAGATCGATAGATTTCTGTATTTATAGTTCCGGTAGTGTAAAAAATGATTGACTTCAAACCACAGGAACATATTGCTTGCCATACCAGTACCTTTCGGCCGAATTTCTTCACTTGAATCGACATGTGTTGCTGCTCGCTTCTTCTGTTCTACACTTGGTTTCGAGATTTTCTGCTTCTCATAGGTCTTCAGGTGATTTCGCCTCTTGATACGCTGGATCATTCCGACACTCGTTTCTGCTTTTTTGGCCAAATCACGTATTCAAATCACGTGTTTTCTGCCTCTTCCTGGTAGCTCATCCAAAGAATAGTGTTCCTAAAACTTATCAATGACGGTTTAAACACTGACATGATGAATTCCTAACCGCTTCGCCAATTTTCGCATAGTAACACCCTTCTTACTTAGCCATGTTTCCAGAACCTTAACTATCGCTACCTTTTCAATACGCGACATTTTGAAAACGCAGAATTTCAACCACACAAACAAGTAAACAAACGAAAGCTGACAGCCAAACGCACAGCATGCTGTGATTCGAGCATGAAAAACCATCACAGATATAAGCGTACAACACAAATGTATGTGGATAGCTTATATTCGATACACTCCTAAAAATCTGTTGATGAGAGATTTTAAAAATTCCTTTTTGAATGTCATCATGATCGGTCGTGTTTCGTACACAATCCTGTGTTGTTTTTAATCTCCAAAAGCCAACCCCCCACCCACTCAAGTGATAAATAGAAGTAATAAATAAAGCTGACAAGTCGAGAATACTCCGAAAATTGTCAATGAAATGTCGTAGTGGAATTATCTCCAGTTCACACAGATATTGCTTCTCGTAGTAGAATTATGCAAATGTGCAACTGTTTTGTGCCCAATATGGACCTCAGGACTTTGCAGTGAGGACTTGTGTCTTGTGCATCACCGCCGCTCTCGGTTCTGCAGCTTGGCTTCGTCGTCTGTTGTCACAAGGGCAGAGTCCCTCTGGCCAACCGGACAGCAACAACAGCAACAGAAACAACAACAATCGGAGAAACATAATTAATTCCGCAACCGGAAGCCTCTCTAGCCAATGAATGCGGCTGGTAGACAGCCACCGTCTGGCTGGTGGCAGAGTGCCACACTCGTCCTGGTTGCACTCCGAAGGCCCACAGGGACGCTGCGAAGTGTTTGTCCCCCCCATCTCCCTTCCACCTTCAATCCGTCTCTTTGTCTCTTTCTCGTTCAGCCGGGCGTCCAGCCCGATATATTCCAGCTGTTGGGAAGTTGTAATTATAGAATGTCCTTCCTCGGCACATTTTCTGGCCACCCCGAGGGTGACAAAGCGCGAGGAAGCACACTTTACACAGCTCGTTTGAAGTGATTTGTGCGAAGTTAGTCCCTGGCGATGGGCTGCGGCTTCTGCTGCTCTAGTTTAACGTTTATTATCCGAACGTTTTTTTATTTTTCGTTTTTGGACTTGCAAATTTCGCCCGCTGTTCGGGTACGGGAAGCTTGTGATCTATTGTTTTCAACCAAAAGCAAGACTGCCTGCGCCCATTTATTCGAGAGCAAACCACAACACTTGTAAAATCCCTGTCAACTCAGATTTGTAGCGTTGATGAATCAACGTCAACCAAGCATTCATTCATTTTTATACAAATTTTCCACTTCAAAGCAACCGGCAGCGCACCGACCGACAGCTGCCTCCCCCTGGGTTTTCCCATGTCGTCGTCCTTTTACTCCGCTGCCAACAAGGGCATCGTTTTCTTTCTCTAAGCCAAAGGGCGCACCTCTTTGTAACGAAAGCCCCATCCATGAAGCCGTGGTTGGGTTCGGCTTTGCGGTTGCTTCTGATGTTCTTGTGATAGCCGGCCAGCCAGCCTACCCACCCACCCTCACTCCTTCCCCCACCAGTGGCCAGTTTCCCTCGGCCCTCGGAACAACCGGAAACTGTGTGTTGTGCTGGTTTCGGAAAAAATAATAACTTCACAGGGAAAAACATAAACACTGTTCCCTTTTTTTCCCCTTCACTGCTGCTGCTGCTGGGTTTTGGTTTCAACTTTCCAGTTTTGCTTCTTTTTTCCTATTATTTCTGCTGCTGTTGTTCTTTTCCACTTGGTCGATGCCTTAAACTGTTGCAGCGTGCGCCCGCTTTCGAGTGCATCGGGACGGAAGTCAGTCGCCCGGGCCCTTTGCATGCCTTGTTTTTTGTTCTTTTCTTTTTTTTCCTTGTTGTAGGAGAGGATCAGTAGGGAGTTCAGCAACGAAGGGATGCTGCCGAAAGTGCAGGAAATTGTGTGCCAACATAGTTTGTGTGTTTCGAGCGCGGTGTGTACTCAAGCTGATTTCAAATGGATTTCCGCTCGACTTGGCAACTTCTGGTTTGAAGATTTAGCGTCATGAAAATGTGGTTTGTATCAGCCACCTGCCAGTTTGCCTTGCGGTCGTTTGACATTTGCGTCCCGATGCGGTTGAGTGTGTAATAATGGCCGTGGTCGTGGTCGTGGTGGTGGTTGTTGTCCCCCACCCATTCTTCGCCGGGGAGCGTCAAGTGGCTGTACTGCATTTCGCCACTACAAGCCGTGTCAGCGAAAACAAAAGTCCTGCAGTAACTGCACTCATTTGCGGTTTGCTGGAATTAATGGACGAGAAGAGCTTTGATGCCGACACAAAGTCTTACGAGCTGAGAAGTCGACAGTGTGGATTGTCGTACCAATATTGACCTAATTTTTGAGCAAGAAAAAATTCTAACTCGAATGCTGAACTTCTCAAATTTGGGTTAAGTTGTTTTTCAACATTTATTGTTTCTAAAGCAATGCCCATTTAGAATCCGGTACCACTGGATGACTCCTCGGCTGTAGTGGCAACTCGCCAAATCTAGCCAAAACTTCACGGGACCTTGCTGGACTTTAATGAAAGGTAGTACGCGGTTTTTGAGGTATTCTTCCTTGTACAACTGCCAGTTCATCGTCTAATTAGAACTCTTTGATCCGCAGCTGCATATCCCTTGCCAAATCATCAGTTTTTTTTTTGGCAAATTTGTCCATAAAAGCAAGTGCTGTCGCCATGTAAAATTTTTGGCCAGGAAGCTATCCGAAATCCATTTTGAACTTTTCGAACGGCACTACAACCAGCAGCGTTTATTTTTGCGATTTCATTATCTGATAGTTCAGGGTTTGCTCTGACGGTTCCCAACAACTTCTGGTTCAGCTTGCGGTCATATGTTCCACTACGACGCTTAACTTGAGGCACTCGATCCACGCTCTTTCGCTCTCTGTAAATCGTTATAAAAAACTGCAAAACTAAAGAAAATTTTTGTTGATTCCGAATGTCTTAGAAATGCATGGAACGTCCAGATCTGGTGTAATCTCAAAAACAAAATTGTTGAAAAAAATCAACTTTGGGACTTTGAGAGTTTTAAAATTTCCGAAATAGAATTTTTTGTTGATACCGAATGTCTTAGAAATGCATGAATCTTTAAGATCTGGGATAATCTGAAAAAAATTGTTTTGTTTTCGAAAAAAATTGAAAATTTTGTCAAAAAGTTGATTTGAAACAAAAATTCGGGATAACACCATATCCCGACGTTTCATGCATTTCTAAAACAAAACAATGGAAACGGAAATCCGCGTAACAAAACAGCATAAAAAAACCGCACAAAAAAGACTGCGTAAAAAAAGACCTCAGTTTAATTTGTTAAAAAATTGCAGTCCATAAAAAATTTGCTTTTTCCCTTTCCTCTATAGAAAGGTGAAGGAGATAAAATGGTATGAATGACGCCGCAAACGTCAAAACTGACTATCGCTTGATTTTCTCGGGTTACGAACGAATCGATATCTATAATTTTAGGCTGGTTTAATGCTAAAATTGGGCTATGGATTGATTTTAAAGATCGTATGGCTAACATTTCAAGTTTCGGAGATATAATCGTTTAAGTGATGTGATTAATAAATTAATTTTTTTCTATCCACATAATGATTTGTTTTTGGACATCATTTTTGTCCAATTTACAGTTTCCGATAGTGGCGTCTCGTGACAAAATTTACGGGTTGTGCACTGCTTATGTGGTATGAAATCAATTGTAACAGTTCGCTGTAAGTGAAAACTAAAAATCGAAGAATGGGTATTCGCATGTATTTCGCAATACAATGAAATAATATACTTTTGGACGGGAATTTTTTTCATTAAACTTATTTCGTATCATCAATGCAATGGAACAATTCGGCTCTCTGCATGTCTAGCAAATCTTGCAATAACTTCAATAAAACCGCTTCGATGTTGAAACTGAGACAGCAATTTGTTTTCAACTGCCATAAGCATAATCCACTGATTCCTCTCCTGAAGGTGTGCATACAAGTTACTCAAGCTGAATTGATTAATTCCTTCTCTTCTCCAATCTGTGCAGTAACTCATGTGCATGGAAAAGACACTTACACAGTGACAAGAGGTACTTGAAATTTTAAGTTGGATGAGATGAGTGTAAATATACGCAATTTAAGTGCACAAGGCGAAGTGCTGCGATATGAATGGATCGTTTGGTAGCAAATGCAAGTGGTTTAGTATGAATTTGTGCATATTATGCTGTGGAATCGCTCATTATTTTATATTCGGTACCTAAAATCTAAAAATCAACAAAATTATTCAATGCGGATAGGGGTGCAGTTAATTCCTTCAGTTTGGGCGATTGTGCAGTGCACGAGGTGCACATGAAGACGAGACGCCACTGGTTTCCGAGTTACCGCGATTTGTAGTAAGTGCATGCAGAATACATACGTCCTTTTCAAAAATCAATCTTGAGTCGAATTGGCCAAGGCAAAACAAATGGTTTTCCATTCTGGAAACAAGTGCCAAGTTCCATTTAATTTGAAGAAACTCGATTGTCACCTGTTCTGCTGTTAAATTGTGGAATTGCTCGAAAGTAATAGTTTAGTAAAAAGAGTATAAAAAAACAAAAGTGTAAAGATCTTCTAGATTTGGTTCAAAACTGATTCAATTTGTAGGCTATATTATCAAGTGTACAACTTTGCCACCGATAGGTAGCTGTACCGGCTGAGGCTGATCAAAATACATAGATGATAATGCCATTAAAGTGAGTGTGTACAATGTCTAACGAATTGTCATCGCCGTCATCATTGACAGTTGTTCTTGTTTTCGTATTATTCACGCTCGAAAATGTCTGTTTATGTGCCCAATTCTTGCCATTTGCGGGAAGTTTTACTTTTCTGTTACAATTCGAAAAAAAAAACTTACGGTGATGCTGCTCTGAGTAAAAGAACGTGTCGGGAGAGGTGACAAACATGGTGGTGGAAGAGAAAAAACCTTCAAAGATGAACAACTAGAAGCATTGCTTGATGAAGATTCGTGCCAAACCCAAGAAGAGCTTGCCGAATAGTTGAGAGTGAGTTAGTAAGCCATTTCAAATCGTCTCAAGGCCCCGTGCATGATTCAGAAAGAAGGAAACTGGGTGCCGTACGAGTTGAAACCGAGGGACATCGAGCGCCGTCTATTTGTATGTGAGAAACTGCTTCAAAGACAAAATCGTAAGGGGTTTTGCATCGAATCGTAACCGGTGATGAAAAGTGGGTTCGATACGATAATCCTAAACGCAGGTAATCATGGAGAAAGCCCAGGCATGCTGCTTCGTCGAAAGCAAAACCGAATATTCACGGCGCCAAGGTTATGATTTGTATTTGGTGGGATCAGCTCGATGTGATTTACTACGAGCTCTTAAAACCGGGTGGAACTATCACAGGAGATCGCTACCGAACGCAACTGAAGCGTCTTAGACGCGCGCTAAAAGAAAAGCGGCCACAATATCAAGAGCGACATGACAAAGTCATCCTCCAACACGACAATGCTCGGCCTCACGTCGCAAAAGTTTTCAAAAAGTACCTGGAAACGCTGAAATGGAAGTCTTGACCCACCCGCCGTATTTCCCAGATGTTGCCCCTTCTGACTTCCACCTATTCCGTTCGATGGCACACGGCCTGGCAGATCAACATTTTCAATTCTTCGATGAGTTGGAAAATGGATTGCTTCATGGATAGCGTCAAAAGAGGACTCCTTTTTTCGAGCCGGGATCCTCAAATTGCCGGAAAGAAGGCAGAAAGTTGTTGCTAGCGACGGACAATACTTTGAATAATATATCTGTAAGCACTTTTTCGCAATAAAGCTATAAATTTTGGGTTCCCGGTTCCAGAAATAACAGAAATAGTGGTCAAAAACTCTAGAACGAGACTTACTTAAACTTCTCAGAGATGATTCAATCGATTTCCACAAACAGGCTCAAATAAAAGTTCCTATAGTCTCAAAGGATGATGTTTATCTGCATCCGAGTCCGACTTACGGTTCCAGATCTATAGGGTAAAGTGTGTTTAATCTTTTAGTGCGACGATGCAAAATAAAGAAAAATTCTCATTAACTAGACATAACTGTTCACAAATTGAAAAAGGTTGTATTAGTTTCTTATTTTATTCATGATTGAACAAAAAACATTCTTGACAGAATTTTCTAGTGATATTCTTGAAAATGTAAATAATATGAGAAGGGCATCATCAAACACAAATAATAATAATACCCCTAAGTCCAATACAAACGAACCAATGTTTGGTTCACAGCATGAATAAGTAAGCCTAGTCAATATCTCCCTTTCATTGCGATAGTTTGAAAATGTGGAAGGAGATCGTTTCTGGCAACGCTTTATGCTAGTTGCTACGGTGCAAAACAAACTGGTTTGTTTATGTTTATCGTTGCTGTATTAAACTGCAACAATCAGTTTAAATATCGCCGGCCCTGGCAAAAGATGAAAAATGAACACCAACACCCACGAATCTACAAATATCAATACAATCGAATATACAATCCGCTAGTTCTACTAATCACGATATGAATTACCTTCACAGTACATTGATGTAATTAGTAATAAACATAAAACTAGTAACAGTGAACCATGTCTCGTTTTTGTATATCTTCATTTTACTCCAGTTTTGACTGTAGAAGTCGTTCACCTAGGTGTGAGATCTATTTATTCCGTGCGGCTTCTTCTTTTGAAATATGAAGACGCATGGTATATAACAAAAAAAAACGCACGTTATAACGATTAATGATCAACCACTCAGCTCCTCCTATAACTAATGTGCGAACGCAGATTGTTAAACATATTTACCAGTTCGTTTCAACCTAAAATATTCATGGTGGCTTAACCATTCTTGATTATTGTTAAACTTACGTTTTGCTTGTAACCTTGATTATCAGATAAAAACTGTTTGTTTATTTATTTTTCACTGTAATAAACAGTATAATAACTATGGTGAACTTGTTTTTACCCTTCAGCGTTGCTAGTTTTATAGAAAATTTGTTAAAGTACATTGTCACTCTGACAGTGTATCATGACAGTGTACCGCACGATGCAAAATGTGTCCTTGAAAATTTGTCGAAGCATTCCGTATTATAATTTGTATTTGGCATCATTAAACCACAAGATGGAATAAAAAAGGTTTTTATTCAAACAGTTACCAATCAAATCAACAAATAATAATGTTTGTTTTAATATTTGATTCAAAATAAAAATTTGCTAACAAATTTGTTTGAATTTTTTCCCGAGCAACTATTTAATTCTTGCAAAATCATTCAACTTTTTTCTTAGTATAAATTAGTTTAGAGTGCCCTCTTGGTTATACTAAAAATGGTGAGCAAAGTTTCATTCAATCAGGAGTATGTGAAATCAAATGACCTATTTTCTATTTCTGGAGTCCAGAGATGGCATTTCACTAGAGTGATACACCAGGGCGTATGTTTCAATTATACACTGCGGATACATTAGCTCCTCTCCACACAAAGAGAAAAACGCACTTTTTCTCAGTGTCCAGATAGACCGACTTTGAGTGCGTGCTTGTGTTGAAAGAAGCTGGTGCGAGAGAATAACATTCTCTTCGCACGAATCGCTCTCACGTGCTCTCGCCTAAATACTCCCAAGTGATCACTGGCGCGTGATGGTGAACGAACACTTCTGTGAACTTCAATTAATAGAGAGTAGATCTGGCCTTGCTATGAAAAATTTACAATGAAAACCGAAAATTTAACGATAAATTGTTTTATTTTGCTGATTTTGCGTGCCCACGTTTCTTCTACGCAAACCATACACCAGAGTGCTCACCGGCGTGTACACCTCTGTGAAAGTATCTGCATCCACCTCAGAGAATTTATTAGCTAATGCTCTAGCACTTTGGTGCGATTCAGTGGAGGAGGTAAAAGGAAATAAACAAACGCACTCATGATGCGTGCACACTTTATACAACAGTGGTGTGTAAACGTGAATGAGAAGAGCTCTCGTCAGTGCGAGGGGAGAAATTTTGCTTGCTCTTCGTCACGCAGAGGAGATGGACATCTCTGCTGGAGTCACTCAGCTTAGTCTCTGACATTATCCACCCACTTTTTTTTTCAATCTACCTTTCGTATGCAATGAATACAAATGGATACAAAATTGAATTTTCTTGAGGACGACTCAAGGTTATAAATAATGAAAGGAAATGAATTCCAAGAGGTCCGACCACCCTTCTACCACTCTGAGACCCTCGTGGATGGCAACCTCATTGAACTTTATAGTTTGAGTATCATATAATTATTTGCAAACATATACGACAATTCAACAGCAATCAAACGAAACACAGAACATGATCAAAGCGACCGCAATTGTTTGGTTTGTTGATCGAAAATAGAGCTCAGCTCGGATTGCATTACGTCATCGCGGTCGTCGTGGTCGGATCTTGCTAATCGAAGGTTATCAAATATGACTAATTAAATTAATTCGATGCTTAATACAAGCAAAACATGAAAGTGCTTCCGTGAAAAGGACACTCTTCATTATGCTGCCCGGTACTCACCCAGGCTCGGGCCTGCTGCTTCCAATCAAAACAATTTAATTATAGTTTAATATTGCACAAGTCATCATCAAACCACTCTCGTTGCCATAAAGGAAATGGATAATTTTTCCGCTATCATCACCATCATCATCATCATCATCAACATTATCATTATCGTCATCATCATGTTTAATCATCATAACTTTTGATATAAATCTTTGCATGCATTGTGCCCCACATACGTGTCCAATTCCGGCAGAACTATGAATAGTGAATGAAGTGGTGGTAAGAAAGGCGGGTGGGGGAGGGGTGGGGCGGTGTGTTCGGAAGTGGAACACATTACGAGTATATAATTGCGAATAACGAGGAGGATATGCGTTGTTTTAATGGGAACTTGTACCCATCCTTGAGCACGAATTATGAGAATTTAATTGCTCGCCTGGTTTCTGTTTTTCTTTCTTTCACTGGGATGAGATCTGCCCGGCAGTGAAAACTTTTCGGGTTCCCCAACACGACGATATCAGTTCGGTTCAACAGCAGCAGCAGACCTAACTTTTGCAGATCAAAAAACACAAATTCACAGTTTTTTCTTTTTTAGTTTTTGTTTCCCAAGCTACGGCCGGGCAGCGATGCTGGCTATCAATGGCGCTACGAGGTTTTGCAGTAACACCCGTGCGTCGTAAGAAGATGAAATAGGAAAAAAAGAAAACAATAAAATAACTTTGTTCGCATCGCGGACCATTCGAAACAAAACGCAAAAGGAAGAATTGCCAACCTTCGTCGAAGAACCAGCAATTTTATCACGCTTTTCGAAACACCATAAAAGAAAATAAACCAAAGCGTCGACGCTCGAAGGAACGGGGTTTCGGCGGTGGCAAAGATCCCAGCAAAACAAAACAGTGGAAAAAAACAAAAGAGAAAAGTTTGTTAATCTACCCAATAAACACTGCCAAACCCCAACGCCATCGGTGACGGCATCGCTGTCGGTTCGAAGCAAGCAAGAAAAGACCCCGGGGATGGTGCGGGGTTGGCTGTATTTAAAGAACCGAGCCCTCGTCCGGTCCGACCTAACTCACTTAGGCTAATGGAGAGACGGGTTGCGAAAGCAACAGTTAGTTAGAGGATCCCAGGATGCATGGCACATTATTTCGATTGATGGAACTGTTTGGCGATTGCAGTTCTCCTTGGGGGTTCGGAAATTGTGCGACGAAGAGACCCAGAGGAGGTCCATTTTACCCTCCCGAACCCCGGTGAGTTGAGTGAAAACGCATAAACAGAATGGATGTACGAACGAAGAAACAAGTTTAACGAACGGTTGTCGGAGAAAATTATAGGAAAAATTATTTCAAATCGTGGAAATTACTTCCCCCGATCCGGACGGAGGCGTCTTTTGTTCCAGGGAAGAAACGAAAAAAAAATGTTGAGTTCGATGGGTGCCAGGCAGTAGAGCGCATTGAAACTCGGGATGAGTATTTTTATTTTCTGCTCCCGGTGGTGCTCTTTGTGTAGAGGAAAAAATTCGACTCTAATGGAGTGAATCGAAGTGAAAATTGTGGGTTCCGCATGAAGTAAAATCAGTTAAGCAAACATGCTCTGCTGGCGGCAGATGCTTTCATGCTCATGGCTCATGAATATACTGGCGTTCGTAATTCCCCCTGAAGAGTCATGATTAGCGCGCAAAACGTGGTTCAATCTGGTGAGAAAGAAAATTTAATCGGTAACGAAGCAATCACGCGAAGCAGCAGGTGTGAAAGGGGATTGGGAAATTTGCCTTCAATAATTTTTGTTTTGACAAGGGTTGAGCTCATTCAGAGCCGATTTATCATTCTACCAACAAACTGGAAATTTTGCCTTGTTTTGTTGAACAGACCAACGCTTTCGTTATCATGCGATGGGTCGGTCGGTTCACTGGTCGAATCTTCGTACCCATCACAGCTTAAATTCGTTTCTATATGCTAGATAGCATACCCTTAAATGAGGAAGTTCGAACTTGATTTACATCACCAGGACGTTGTTCAAGAAATGGCCAATCCATGTAATTTTTTTATGTAATAGCAAGATGCCAAAACCAACGAAAATAGAACTGGAACAATTGTGTTGCTTGAGGATAGAACAAAAAAGGCGGTTGAGTAACGTCAGAGATATAACCGGATGACGTAAATATGAATGAAATAAATGGTTCAGTTCGAAGAACATGAATTCTGGAACTTGATTCGGAATCTGGATTTAAATACTGAACTCGGGTACTGAATTCCGAACGTGAATTTTGAAACTGAATATCGAATCTAAATTTCGGATCTTGATTCTTAAGGCCATCGTCCAAGTACCGTGCGCGCGGGTGGTTCTAGGAAATTTTCGATGGAAATTTTGAAAAATTTGCCAAAACCAAAAACATACAGACCTTTGAAATACTTTTATCTATCTACAGGGTGAAAATGGCTGGAAAATTCGGAGGATTTTCCGAGTCTTATCAAAAAAAGCTCTGAAAAATGGGTGTTTTTGTGATCTTTCACAATTATCTGGAAAAATAATGCGATGACATAATTTTTTTTTCAAATATACCTTATGATGGATACAAAGATTACATTTGGACACATTTTTTGGAAAACCTTTTCACGCTTTTCATAGAAAATCCACGAATTTCAAAAATTTTCACGAAATCGGTTGTATGAAATTCGTTGATTTTCCATGAAAAGCGTGAAAAGGTTTTCCAAAAATGTTTCCGAATGTGATCCTTGTTGCCAGCATAATGTTTTTTTGAAAAAAAAATTTCATTCCATCGAATTATTTTTTCAAATAATTATAAAAAATTCCAAAAAAAAGCTCATTTTTTCAGTGCTATTTTTGATAAGACTCGGAAAATCCTCCGAATTTTTCAGCCATTTTCACCCTGTAGATAGATAAAAGTATTTCAAAGGTCTGTATGTTTTTGGTTGTGGCGAATTTTTCGAAATTTCCATCGAAAATTTCCTAAAACCACCCGTGCGCACGGTACTTGGACGATGGCCTTAAACTCAATTTTGATTATAGATTTTGGAATTGAATTCTAAAGACTGTCCCAGAAAGTATGAACGCAACCCAAAACCGCTGCCATTTCGCAATGGTTCAGAAACTGTCAATTTTTATGACTGCGTCCTGTTGTTTACACTCTTCTCTAACCACTTGTGCAGTTGTTTATTCGTTTTCATTAATTTGTTTCGAAATGCGTGGACTTTTAGCACAGCAAGCGGACAGTCACTGAGAAAAATAGCATAAATGAAAGGAGTAAGTGAAAAAGCCGTGCGAAATGCACTTAGGAAGTTTGGTGAGGATAACACATTTGAGGATAAACCGAAAACGGGTCGAAAAAAAGGTCCTACTAACTCTCAGTTGAATAAACGTATACTGAGGGCGTTCGAGCAAAAGAAGAAGGTTTCAGTTCGGGATGTGGCCAAAAAAGTGGGAACTTCGAAGTCAAATGTTCTCCGTGCTAAAGAACGTTTGAATCTTCGAACCTATAAGAAGCAGAAACAACCAAAACGTAGTTCGAAACAAGAAACATCGATCAGGCCGAGGATTCGAAAGCTGTACAATACGATTCTTGCTGGAAATTTGAACTGCATAATCATGGACGACGAAACCTACGTGAAAGTCGATTATAAATCCTTGCCGGGACCACAATATTATACGGTGCGAGAAGGGCAAGCGTTAAACCAGTCCGAGACATGTATTGAAGTCGAAAAATTTGGTAAGAAAGCTATGGTCTGGCAAGCAATTTGTAGTTGCGGTAAGATTTCGAAACCCTTCATCACCACTGTTTCAATGAACAGCGAAATATACATCAAGGAATGTTTACTGAAACTACTTCTATCCATGATTCGAAGCCACAAGGATCCTGTTGTCTTCTGGCCACATCTTGCTTCTTGCCACTACTCGAAATCAACGGTAGAATGGTATACTACCAAAAATGTCACTGTCGTCCCAAAAGACATGAATCCACCAAATTGCCCACAACTTCGACCAATTGAGGAATTTTGGGCATTAACGAAGGCACATCTTAGCAAACATGTCTCGGCAGCCGAAACCATTCAACAGTTCGAAAAAGATTGGAAAAAGTGTCAAAACTTGTCGCCAAGAAATCTATACGGAATTGAATGAGGAACGTTCGCAAGAAGGTGCGCCAGCTAGTCTTCAATGGCTAAGTAGCAAATGTTGAGAATAATGTTCTGTTGTTGTAGTCTAATATTATCAGTATATCGAATAAAACTTGAATATCTAACACTTGTGAAATATTTACAGCGAAATCAAAGTGCGTCCATACTTTCTGGGACAGTCTTTAGAACAAAACGGCGGTTGAGTAATGTCAGAGTCATAACTGGATGACGTGAATACGAATATAATGAATGGTTCAGTTTGACGAATCTGTATTCTGGAACCGAATTTGGGAGCCGTTTGCTAGAACTGAATTCTGGACCTGGATTTAGAAAATGAACTCGGGAACTGAATTCTGAACCTGAATTTTTAAACTGAATATCGAATCTAATTTTCGGATCTGGATTTTTAAACTCAATTTTGTTTATAGATTTTGGAATTGAATTCTAAACCAGATCTCGGAAACTGAATGCTGGATCTAAATCGTTGTACCTGAACTGTGCTCTTCAACTGAAATTGAGACCAGAATTTTGATTCGCACTGAACTCTGAACCTATATTCTGCAGTCTTGTTAATTTGTTAATTTGTTAATTTGTTAATTTGTTAATTTGTTAATTTGTTAATTTGTTAATTTGTTAATTTGTTAATTTGTTAATTTGTTAATTTGTTAATTTGTTAATTTGTTAATTTGTTAATTTGTTAATTTGTTAATTTGTTAATTTGTTAATTTGTTAATTTGTTAATTTGTTAATTTGTTAATTTGTTAATTTGTTAATTTGTTAATTTGTTAATTTGTTAATTTGTTAATTTGTTAATTTGTTAATTTGTTAATTTGTTAATTTGTTAATTTGTTAATTTGTTAATTTGTTAATTTGTTAATTTGTTAATTTGTTAATTTGTTAATTTGTTAATTTGTTAATTTGTTAATTTGTTAATTTGTTAATTTGTTAATTTGTTAATTTGTTAATTTGTTAATTTGTTAATTTGTTAATTTGTTAATTTGTTAATTTGTTAATTTGTTAATTTGTTAATTTGTTAATTTGTTAATTTGTTAATTTGTTAATTTGTTAATTTGTTAATTTGTTAATTTGTTAATTTGTTAATTTGTTAATTTGTTAATTTGTTAATTTGTTAATTTGTTAATTTGTTAATTTGTTAATTTGTTAATTTGTTAATTTGTTAATTTGTTAATTTGTTAATTTGTTAATTTGTTAATTTGTTAATTTGTTAATTTGTTAATTTGTTAATTTGTTAATTTGTTAATTTGTTAATTTGTTAATTTGTTAATTTGTTAATTTGTTAATTTGTTAATTTGTTAATTTGTTAATTTGTTAATTTGTTAATTTGTTAATTTGTTAATTTGTTAATTTGTTAATTTGTTAATTTGTTAATTTGTTAATTTGTTAATTTGTTAATTTGTTAATTTGTTAATTTGTTAATTTGTTAATTTGTTAATTTGTTAATTTGTTAATTTGTTAATTTGTTAATTTGTTAATTTGTTAATTTGTTAATTTGTTAATTTGTTAATTTGTTAATTTGTTAATTTGTTAATTTGTTAATTTGTTAATTTGTTAATTTGTTAATTTGTTAATTTGTTAATTTGTTAATTTGTTAATTTGTTAATTTGTTAATTTGTTAATTTGTTAATTTGTTAATTTGTTAATTTGTTAATTTGTTAATTTGTTAATTTGTTAATTTGTTAATTTGTTAATTTGTTAATTTGTTAATTTGTTAATTTGTTAATTTGTTAATTTGTTAATTTGTTAATTTGTTAATTTGTTAATTTGTTAATTTGTTAATTTGTTAATTTGTTAATTTGTTAATTTGTTAATTTGTTAATTTGTTAATTTGTTAATTTGTTAATTTGTTAATTTGTTAATTTGTTAATTTGTTAATTTGTTAATTTGTTAATTTGTTAATTTGTTAATTTGTTAATTTGTTAATTTGTTAATTTGTTAATTTGTTAATTTGTTAATTTGTTAATTTGTTAATTTGTTAATTTGTTAATTTGTTAATTTGTTAATTTGTTAATTTGTTAATTTGTTAATTTGTTAATTTGTTAATTTGTTAATTTGTTAATTTGTTAATTTGTTAATTTGTTAATTTGTTAATTTGTTAATTTGTTAATTTGTTAATTTGTTAATTTGTTAATTTGTTAATTTGTTAATTTGTTAATTTGTTAATTTGTTAATTTGTTAATTTGTTAATTTGTTAATTTGTTAATTTGTTAATTTGTTAATTTGTTAATTTGTTAATTTGTTAATTTGTTAATTTGTTAATTTGTTAATTTGTTAATTTGTTAATTTGTTAATTTGTTAATTTGTTAATTTGTTAATTTGTTAATTTGTTAATTTGTTAATTTGTTAATTTGTTAATTTGTTAATTTGTTAATTTGTTAATTTGTTAATTTGTTAATTTGTTAATTTGTTAATTTGTTAATTTGTTAATTTGTTAATTTGTTAATTTGTTAATTTGTTAATTTGTTAATTTGTTAATTTGTTAATTTGTTAATTTGTTAATTTGTTAATTTGTTAATTTGTTAATTTGTTAATTTGTTAATTTGTTAATTTGTTAATTTGTTAATTTGTTAATTTGTTAATTTGTTAATTTGTTAATTTGTTAATTTGTTAATTTGTTAATTTGTTAATTTGTTAATTTGTTAATTTGTTAATTTGTTAATTTGTTAATTTGTTAATTTGTTAATTTGTTAATTTGTTAATTTGTTAATTTGTTAATTTGTTAATTTGTTAATTTGTTAATTTGTTAATTTGTTAATTTGTTAATTTGTTAATTTGTTAATTTGTTAATTTGTTAATTTGTTAATTTGTTAATTTGTTAATTTGTTAATTTGTTAATTTGTTAATTTGTTAATTTGTTAATTTGTTAATTTGTTAATTTGTTAATTTGTTAATTTGTTAATTTGTTAATTTGTTAATTTGTTAATTTGTTAATTTGTTAATTTGTTAATTTGTTAATTTGTTAATTTGTTAATTTGTTAATTTGTTAATTTGTTAATTTGTTAATTTGTTAATTTGTTAATTTGTTAATTTGTTAATTTGTTAATTTGTTAATTTGTTAATTTGTTAATTTGTTAATTTGTTAATTTGTTAATTTGTTAATTTGTTAATTTGTTAATTTGTTAATTTGTTAATTTGTTAATTTGTTAATTTGTTAATTTGTTAATTTGTTAATTTGTTAATTTGTTAATTTGTTAATTTGTTAATTTGTTAATTTGTTAATTTGTTAATTTGTTAATTTGTTAATTTGTTAATTTGTTAATTTGTTAATTTGTTAATTTGTTAATTTGTTAATTTGTTAATTTGTTAATTTGTTAATTTGTTAATTTGTTAATTTGTTAATTTGTTAATTTGTTAATTTGTTAATTTGTTAATTTGTTAATTTGTTAATTTGTTAATTTGTTAATTTGTTAATTTGTTAATTTGTTAATTTGTTAATTTGTTAATTTGTTAATTTGTTAATTTGTTAATTTGTTAATTTGTTAATTTGTTAATTTGTTAATTTGTTAATTTGTTAATTTGTTAATTTGTTAATTTGTTAATTTGTTAATTTGTTAATTTGTTAATTTGTTAATTTGTTAATTTGTTAATTTGTTAATTTGTTAATTTGTTAATTTGTTAATTTGTTAATTTGTTAATTTGTTAATTTGTTAATTTGTTAATTTGTTAATTTGTTAATTTGTTAATTTGTTAATTTGTTAATTTGTTAATTTGTTAATTTGTTAATTTGTTAATTTGTTAATTTGTTAATTTGTTAATTTGTTAATTTGTTAATTTGTTAATTTGTTAATTTGTTAATTTGTTAATTTGTTAATTTGTTAATTTGTTAATTTGTTAATTTGTTAATTTGTTAATTTGTTAATTTGTTAATTTGTTAATTTGTTAATTTGTTAATTTGTTAATTTGTTAATTTGTTAATTTGTTAATTTGTTAATTTGTTAATTTGTTAATTTGTTAATTTGTTAATTTGTTAATTTGTTAATTTGTTAATTTGTTAATTTGTTAATTTGTTAATTTGTTAATTTGTTAATTTGTTAATTTGTTAATTTGTTAATTTGTTAATTTGTTAATTTGTTAATTTGTTAATTTGTTAATTTGTTAATTTGTTAATTTGTTAATTTGTTAATTTGTTAATTTGTTAATTTGTTAATTTGTTAATTTGTTAATTTGTTAATTTGTTAATTTGTTAATTTGTTAATTTGTTAATTTGTTAATTTGTTAATTTGTTAATTTGTTAATTTGTTAATTTGTTAATTTGTTAATTTGTTAATTTGTTAATTTGTTAATTTGTTAATTTGTTAATTTGTTAATTTGTTAATTTGTTAATTTGTTAATTTGTTAATTTGTTAATTTGTTAATTTGTTAATTTGTTAATTTGTTAATTTGTTAATTTGTTAATTTGTTAATTTGTTAATTTGTTAATTTGTTAATTTGTTAATTTGTTAATTTGTTAATTTGTTAATTTGTTAATTTGTTAATTTGTTAATTTGTTAATTTGTTAATTTGTTAATTTGTTAATTTGTTAATTTGTTAATTTGTTAATTTGTTAATTTGTTAATTTGTTAATTTGTTAATTTGTTAATTTGTTAATTTGTTAATTTGTTAATTTGTTAATTTGTTAATTTGTTAATTTGTTAATTTGTTAATTTGTTAATTTGTTAATTTGTTAATTTGTTAATTTGTTAATTTGTTAATTTGTTAATTTGTTAATTTGTTAATTTGTTAATTTGTTAATTTGTTAATTTGTTAATTTGTTAATTTGTTAATTTGTTAATTTGTTAATTTGTTAATTTGTTAATTTGTTAATTTGTTAATTTGTTAATTTGTTAATTTGTTAATTTGTTAATTTGTTAATTTGTTAATTTGTTAATTTGTTAATTTGTTAATTTGTTAATTTGTTAATTTGTTAATTTGTTAATTTGTTAATTTGTTAATTTGTTAATTTGTTAATTTGTTAATTTGTTAATTTGTTAATTTGTTAATTTGTTAATTTGTTAATTTGTTAATTTGTTAATTTGTTAATTTGTTAATTTGTTAATTTGTTAATTTGTTAATTTGTTAATTTGTTAATTTGTTAATTTGTTAATTTGTTAATTTGTTAATTTGTTAATTTGTTAATTTGTTAATTTGTTAATTTGTTAATTTGTTAATTTGTTAATTTGTTAATTTGTTAATTTGTTAATTTGTTAATTTGTTAATTTGTTAATTTGTTAATTTGTTAATTTGTTAATTTGTTAATTTGTTAATTTGTTAATTTGTTAATTTGTTAATTTGTTAATTTGTTAATTTGTTAATTTGTTAATTTGTTAATTTGTTAATTTGTTAATTTGTTAATTTGTTAATTTGTTAATTTGTTAATTTGTTAATTTGTTAATTTGTTAATTTGTTAATTTGTTAATTTGTTAATTTGTTAATTTGTTAATTTGTTAATTTGTTAATTTGTTAATTTGTTAATTTGTTAATTTGTTAATTTGTTAATTTGTTAATTTGTTAATTTGTTAATTTGTTAATTTGTTAATTTGTTAATTTGTTAATTTGTTAATTTGTTAATTTGTTAATTTGTTAATTTGTTAATTTGTTAATTTGTTAATTTGTTAATTTGTTAATTTGTTAATTTGTTAATTTGTTAATTTGTTAATTTGTTAATTTGTTAATTTGTTAATTTGTTAATTTGTTAATTTGTTAATTTGTTAATTTGTTAATTTGTTAATTTGTTAATTTGTTAATTTGTTAATTTGTTAATTTGTTAATTTGTTAATTTGTTAATTTGTTAATTTGTTAATTTGTTAATTTGTTAATTTGTTAATTTGTTAATTTGTTAATTTGTTAATTTGTTAATTTGTTAATTTGTTAATTTGTTAATTTGTTAATTTGTTAATTTGTTAATTTGTTAATTTGTTAATTTGTTAATTTGTTAATTTGTTAATTTGTTAATTTGTTAATTTGTTAATTTGTTAATTTGTTAATTTGTTAATTTGTTAATTTGTTAATTTGTTAATTTGTTAATTTGTTAATTTGTTAATTTGTTAATTTGTTAATTTGTTAATTTGTTAATTTGTTAATTTGTTAATTTGTTAATTTGTTAATTTGTTAATTTGTTAATTTGTTAATTTGTTAATTTGTTAATTTGTTAATTTGTTAATTTGTTAATTTGTTAATTTGTTAATTTGTTAATTTGTTAATTTGTTAATTTGTTAATTTGTTAATTTGTTAATTTGTTAATTTGTTAATTTGTTAATTTGTTAATTTGTTAATTTGTTAATTTGTTAATTTGTTAATTTGTTAATTTGTTAATTTGTTAATTTGTTAATTTGTTAATTTGTTAATTTGTTAATTAGTTAATTTGTTAATTTGTTAATTTGTTAATTTGTTAATTTGTTAATTTGTTAATTTGTTAATTTGTTAATTTGTTAATTTGTTAATTTGTTAATTTGTTAATTTGTTAATTTGTTAATTTGTTAATTTGTTAATTCGTTAATTTGTTAATTTGTTAATTTGTTAATTTGTTAATTTGTTAATTTGTTAATTTGTTAATTTGTTAATTTGTTAATTTGTTAATTTGTTAATTCGTTAATTTGTTAATTTGTTAATTTTTTAATTTGTTAATTTGATAATTTGTTAATTTGTTAATTTGTTAATTTGTTAATTTGTTAATATGTTAATATGTTAATTTGTTAATTTGTTGATTTGTTCATTTGTTAATTTGTTAATTTGTTAATTTGTTAATTTGTTAATTTGTTAATTTGTTAATTTGTTAATTTGTTAATTTGTTAATTTGTTAATTTGTTAATTTGTTAATTTGTTAATTTGTTAATTTGTTAATTTGTTAATTTGTTAATTTGTTAATTTGTTAATTTGTTAATTTGTTAATTTGTTAATTTGTTAATTTGTTAATTTGTTAATTTGTTAATTTGTTGATTTGTTAATTTGTTAATTTGTTAATTTGTTAATTTGTTAATTTGTTAATTTGTTAATTTGTTAATTTGTTAATTTGTTAATTTGTTAATTTGTTAATTTGTTAATTTGTTAATTTGTTAATTTGTTAATTTGTTAATTTGTTAATTTGTTAATTTGTTAATTTGTTAATTTGTTAATTTGTTAATTTGTTAATTTGTTAATTTGTTAATTTGTTAATTTGTTAATTTGTTAATTTGTTAATTTGTTAATTTGTTAATTTGTTAATTTGTTAATTTGTTAATTTGTTAATTTGTTAATTTGTTAATTTGTTAATTTGTTAATTTTTCATACGTTTCATGAAGTGCTTTCCTTTAAAAAAATGCTTTCATCAATTGGGCCAAATTTATTCTGTCCTACTAATTGGCTTTTCATGATCATTCAATCACTTCAAGAGCCAGAACAATTTGGCACGTTCATATAAGTTCCACGTATGTATTTAGGCCATAAGTGATCGCACGCCTTCACCTTATTTCCAACGATGGAGACGCAAGGTTGCCCAAACTCAAAAAACGATGAAGCAGACACCATAAACATTTTAAAGCTCGTAATATTTTTCAAAGATTTATTGCTAGATTTCAGTACCCCAAACATCATCAACTCGTGATATATGTGAACATTACTCTCAAAACAATTCATTAGCTCATAAACGTGCTCACGTTATCGGGTGTCCAGAAACCGAAAAAAAAATCACGAACCGTAAATTTTAATCAGTATCGGTGAACCAGATTGTGCAAAATGAATGTATTGAGTGAGCCTCGAATGACATCGATTGCTGTTGCGTGCACCTGACAAGTGATGTAACGTAATTAGCCGTGAAAAAGTGAAAAAATTACGACGAGCACTCGGTGCTCTACGATCCGTTTCGGCAGAATTACCTTCAACTGGCAACTCGCAAACGGCAAGGGAACAGAACAGAACGACACACAAAAAAATGATTGAATAAAAAGCATCCTCGTCAGACCGTCCCATCGATAATATTCAGCCTCCCATTGCGTTCGACAGCTGGCAGGCGACGAAAAAAAAACCCCAAACGCCTCGGCATCCGTTCGCACGGGTCTATAAATAATGAACCAGGGCCATATGAATAAAGATTGTGAATATTCATGATCGCGTTGTTATTGTAGGTACTGCACACAATACCCCCTACATCAATATCCAATGTTCGTTCATGCTCCACTTCTCCACACACACACACATACACACGGTAGCTCACGCGCGCAGCAGTGCCTCCTCCACCAGAACGAACAACAAACGGTGCGGTTGGTGTCGCAGACCGCGAGTGCCGTTGATTGGATGACCGATTAAAAGCTTTTAACGAGGCCCTCCTCCCCACCCATTCATGATGGAGGCAGTGCGGTTCTTTTGTTCGGCGCAATGTTAGGGGAGTGCAGGGTAACTCATGCTAAGATCGGAAATCGAAACTGGCTTAATGGTATTTTTGCTAATTTCTTTTTCTGTCGATTATAGACAAATCTAACGAATCAGTACAATTTTTGATAAACAAAACAAATTAAAAAAATGCTCATAGTGCGCTACACTGAAAACAATAGATTAAAAATTTTAATATTGATTTACAAAAAAAAAAACAAATAAAAAACTTTTTTTGCTCAAACTGATATTTTTCCAGTGTCTTTTGAATTGTAAAACTGACTGAAAATCATCATCATAGAAGAAATCAATGAAGCACAATTTGAGAAGATTTCACCGAATACCGATGCCCAACATTTGCTAAAAGTATCAGCACTAGATAATAAAAGTGTTGGAAATGGAATGAAAAAATGTCTTAAGAGTGCCCATCTTTCTTTATACGGACATATATTTATATGGGCAAAGTTGCATTCGAATAAAAATATGTCATTTGATTTTAAATTTCTTAAATTGTTTCTACTTAGTATTTTTTTCTATAGAAAAAAATTGAACTAATTTTGTAAAACACTTGTGCAGAATTTATTGTTAGATTAGATTAGATATTTGACAATAAAAAAATTCATGAAAAAAATTGGCCCTTTTTGAAAGACAGTCTAGACAACTTTGGTAGAACTAAGTATGCAAAGTAACATTTTGTGACAAAGTCTGAATGTCCAAAAAGTTTCATCAAAATTCGAAAGGGTGCTGCCAACTTCGAGTACGGTTTGACACGAAATTCGTCTAATCGAACTCTACACTGAAAAAAAAAATCGATTTTCGAAGTTAACAGTAAAAAACCGTTGTTGATTTGAGTGAAATATTGTCCTAAAATGAGTATTTATGTGTTTTTCCAACCGTACAAATATAATAAAATGGGTGTTTTTCGGAAAAAAAAGTTTTGCCGATTTGTGTAGGGAATATAATCATCCATTGGGTATGAAATTGCATCAAAATTAAAAATCATTTCTTTTGTAAATCGATTTTAAATGTATGAATCGATTTTTTTCAGTGTAGGACTCGATTTGGACTTTTTTCTGTACTTTTGCTCAAAAATTTCCCTGATTTTCTGAACATCAGTACAACATTTTTTTGGTGGAATTTGTAATTTTTTGGATGAAATTATTGGAAAAAGGTTGGTAAAAAAGTTTGGCCCTTTTCAGAAGGCGAATCTAATCTAACCATACACTGGAAAAAAATGTGTTAAAAATTTAATCCTTTTACAAAAAACACCATTTTTAGTTTGGCTTTAATTTTATCCCCAAAATAGGTAATTTTGTGTTTTTCTTGTCCAAAAGAATTTTTTTCTGTGTCTCCCGCTTCTTTTGTCAGAACATCCTATACATCCTAGGATTGAAAGTCGATCACAGGTAAGCTGCGTAAAACGCGCTTTTAGCATCCAATGTTACATGCTCCAGTTTGTTCTGTTTTACCAACGTTTCGCGGATCTTTTTGAACCTTTTTCGAGAGATCGAGTTGGAGTTCCGTGGTTTGTTAGCTCTTGATTACATGATGAACAGACAAAAGAATTCTATATGTTGTGAAAAGAGTACACACAGAATGTTTAGATAATAGCAAGCTAAACCAGAAAACCTACTTACTACAGTTAAGAATATTATACAAATTTTTAAAAATACACTGAGATCCTTTCAACAGGGTTTTTCTGTGTTTTTTACGCGGATTTCCGAATCAACTCTATGACATTTAGAAAATTTTCGATTTTTTTCAAAAAAAAATTTTTTTTTCGGATTAAACCAGATCTTGACGTTTTATGCAATTCTAAGACATTTGATATAAAAAAAATTTCATTTTGCGGTTTTTTTACGCGGATTTCCGAAGTTACGCGGTCCCAAAACCTCTAAGTCGATTTAAAAAAAAAATCCTTTGAGATTACACCAGATCTGAAAGTTTCATGCATGCCTAAGACATTTGGCATAAAAAAACTTATTTCGGAAATCGTTTTTTTTTTGCGCGTAAAAAAAGACTTCAGTGTGCACTCGAATCTCATTTTATATGTTTTTATTGCGACTTATTCTATGCGAACTTTCAAAGTTATGCGTTCATTTTTTTAGACGAATTTTCAAAGTAATTCGGGGTTTCAATGCAAAGTGTTCAATATTACGCGGAATTTTTGTACGAAAAATTTCATAAGTATGCAACTCTCTTGTTTCTTTCTATGCGTTACACACCAAATTTCTCTGTTGGTTTTTGGTACTTATTTGAAGAAACAACCTAATTAAACAGAAGAACCGAGCATTCAACTCTGACTTGTATAAATTATTGTTAAAAAATTAGTATAACTTATCATCCATTACGTGTAAATAAATTAATTGATTGGAATAAAATATGTTCTGATTTAAAAAAATTCATATATTATCTTTAAAAAGAAATTTTCTAAAAAACTCGGTGACTGAAATTCACTTCCGAGATTTGAATTTCTGAAACAAGCATCCACAAAACTCGAAACTTCGAAGTTCACAAGTGTTTTTTTGTTTGTATCAGTGAAACTTGATGACGAATTTTCACACAAAGAAATATCGCTAAAGGGAAAGAGTCTCCGATTATATGTTGGTTCTGCCTTTCCACTACGTTTCAATTCGACACCGAAGTGATTCGTGCAAGATTTTAATATTATATTTCCATCAATAAACAAATCTCTTCTAAATAAATTTGCAACTGAGAAAAAAAGACTGCGATGTATTCGATGCACGTATGAACAGCAATACTTTTATCCCCATTCCAAATAGTGATTATAGAGACGGAAGGCTGTCATAAGTCCAGCTGGTTGCTTATACTGCACTATGTAGATCCAATCCAACCCGCTATTTAACATGCATTTGATTTTTTAGAAGTAACAGGAGCGCAGCATTTAACATGTCTCTAACTCACAGCAGGCACAGCGTTTGAATGGCGCGTATGTTTTGGCGTAGTGATAGGCTGCGTTCCATGATTTTTGATTATATTGTTTTGTTAATGTTTTTATTGTCGTCATAACTATTATTAAATACAGTGCTTGCTGCTTTTATTGTTGATACTACTCCACTACCGCGGTATTTCTGAATAAATTCCGAATACATCACTATTCATTATTGCTCCACTTGAAAAATTTCAATTTTAGAAATTTAATTTTTTCCCCAACACTGTTTAAGTGTGTCCTAAGTAACATTGAATGTAAGTTTTTTCTCATTTCGCCTGCCGTCATTGACTCACCATTCAACCCCGAACTCCCTAGACGGTGAAAGTTCACCGTCTCGTAAAGTAGACACGTGCGGCACGTGTGTTGCATACATTTGCCGGGATCCTATCCCAGCAACGAGGGTAAATAAAAGTTTAATTACTAAGATGACGACCGACTTCTTCCCCTTTCCCGGCATTGGCGTCGTTTCTAAACGAAAAAGAAAGCGCATTTCACGCGCTTGTTTCATTACCTTTCATTCTCGCAGGCAAGCATGCATGTAAAAACGCTTCAACGTTTTATGACGTATCTGATTTTTTCGGTTTTATCTTGTTTTAGTAGCTTGTTCGACCCGGGATGGTTCTTCCTTTCAGAACGATGGCAGGGTGTTTGACTTGGAAGATGATGTGTTTATCCTGCCCGAGACGTGTTTTTATACATTTGCTGCAGTTAGTCGGAAGATTCGCAGGTTCTGGAATCCGACTCCGTCGGGGTAGGTAGGTTTGCAATCCCGTCGCAGGATTGTGACATAAATCGCTGGAATGCGATGTATTCGGTATTCTAAGGAGTGTATCGATAAGTAGTTAGGAACATTCAAACAGTTATTACTCTGAAATGGCTTAAATTTTTGCAGCGTGTTTTGCGGTGACATGTTTGTTTACATGTCAATAACAGCTGCGCAATCGATTGGTTTCGGTACGGTTTATCGTTTCAATGATGAGTCGAATTGATCCGGAATACCACACCAGTGTCAAAAATATTATCGAGAAGTTTGGTAAGATGCTTTCCATGAAGGATATGCCCCGATCCGGTAGGAAAACGGGTCCCAGCCAGCCCGGCCGGGACTTCAAAGTGGTTAAGTACATCAGGAAAAACCCATCGGCGTCGACGCGGGATTTGGCCAAGCAGTTCAACACCAGCATCGGGATGATTCAACGGATCAAAGTTCGGAACTCCCTAAAAACGTACAAGAAACAGTAGGTGCCGAAAAAGTCCCTGGTACAGCAAGTTCAGGCCAAAACAAGATCGCGAAAACTGTATAACCGGATTCTACAGAATAAAGTCGGATGCATCCTGATCGACGACGAAACCTACGCCAAGGAAGACTCTCGGGTGCTGCCCGGACCGCAATATTATACGAAATCGGTGTACCAGGACCTGGACGACGCTGACACCACGGCACAGTGGTTTGAATCGACAAAAACGTGAACTTAATTCTCTAGCCGTTGAACCGTTGATCCGATACACATAGTTCCTTTGGAGAACTCATTTACAAAATTATACCTCATAATTTGATCACAATAAAAATGTGCAAAGCCTACTACGATAAAAGTTCATTTCAACAACTTTTTTCCCTTAAGAGATAGAAAAACGATGTCTTCTACAAAGTTTTAGAACTTCTAACGAGAAAAAACTTTGCCGAAGGAGCTACAGGCCTAACGCAAAAAGTTTCGGATATATGAAGCATTTTCGTTTGAAACCATTAAAAATCAATTTTTTGTACATAACTTCTTTCGCAATTATTTTCAGTGTCTACTATGTTCGAGACAATTACTAAAAACGTAAAATTACACATTTTCGTTGAAGATTGTGTACGGTTTGGCCTTTTCCTTAAAAAGTTATTTAACATTTAAACTTTTATATGCACTAACTTTAACTACTAATAGGAAGCAGGGTCGCAGACCAAAAGGCACATACATATACTTTTTGGAAAGCTTAAATCAAGTAATATAAAGTTACGAAGTGTGTAGGGTGGCCTTTTTAAATTGTGTGAATGAGACAACAAAATATAGAGAGCTTTTTTGACCATTTTCTTAGAAAAAACATTTACTAAAACGATTATTTTTGGTTTATTAAAAGGTGCTTTGTAGGAAATGTTCAAAAATTGGAATCGGTCGTTAGTGTAGCTTTGGTGCAATGGTGTTATGATTGAATATAATTTCATGATGCATTCTTGTATGCAATTGATCAAACTAAAGAAGCATGTTAACGTTCTCATTAAATTTCGAAAAGTTGTACTTATTCTTTTAATAGAATATTCCTTATCCGTTCTCTTAATTCCAACCCAATTCATTTCAAGGGTGATATCTTAAACCATTACCAGTACGCCCAAAAACATCGATTAAATTCAAGTCTTCTGCGATTAATTTCTATGTATTGAAATGTGTAAGTGTAGCCTGCTTGAAAGGCTGAATCCTTTTTGTAAAATCATGTCGTTCTACGAAATACGTCCTAATGAATTAAGCCATACACTGAAAAAAATAATGAAGTTCACACGATTTCTAAACAAGTAGTACTATGAAATGGACATCAGTTGAATAAAAAATTCGATTCAAAACCATTCTCGATGTAAAACTAAATTGGAATACATTAATTTCAATGAATATGACCGTTTATTTAATTGACGCTTAGTTTTGCTTTTACAGTATATTGACAAATAAGGCACAAAGAAGTAACTTTATATTAAATTTCTTGCTTGAAATATGCACTGTTGGTGTTGGTAAGAGCAGCGCGGCATATTATTTTTAAGAACACTAAAGAGTTGGTTGATAATACAAATGCTGGAGCATTTGGTCGATGATAATATTTCAATAAAATGCGTGAGTGGTTCAACGTTACATACAGGCGTCCACGGTAAAGTATCAGATCAAATTATGTAAACTATGAGTCTAGACATTTTTTTAAAAGAGAAATGCCCGAACTTGAGTATAAAAACATGCGCAGACTAAGAATAAAGAATAATAACCAACAAAAACAAGTTTGTTTGGTTTTAGGGAATTTGTAACTAATCTGTTGTCTTACTGCAATTCTATTACGTTTTCTACTGAAGTCGGTAATATCAAGATTTTTTTGTAATCAATCAACATTCACTTTGAAGAGGAGTTCCGAAAGGCTCGGTACTCGCTGAGAGTAAGTCATAATAGTAAGCTATAGTGAAAAGTCTTCTCTTTCGTCTGGTGTTAAAACTAATGCTCTATTTTTATACCTCGACTGCAATTTCTTGCAAAAGTTGTTGCCTAAAGGTAACTTATCGGTTGATATCACCAACAACCGCATGATATGAAGATAAACAATTTTATTAATGTAAGTTTTCCTAAGAAAATGGTCAAAAAAGCTCTCTATATTTTGTTGTCTCATTCACACAATTTAAAAAGGCCATCCTACACACTTCGTAACTTTATATTACTTGATTTAAGCTTTCCAAAAAGTATATGTATGTGCCTTTTGGTCTGCGACCCTGCTTCCTATTAGTAGTTAAAGTTAGTGCATATAAAAGTTTAAATGTTAAATAACTTTTTAAGGAAAAGGCCAAACCGTACACAATCTTCAACGAAAATGTGTAATTTTACGTTTTTAGTAATTGTCTCGAACATAGTAGACACTGAAAATAATTGCGAAAGAAGTTATGTACAAAAAATTGATTTTAAATGGTTTCAAACGAAAATGCTTCATATATCCGAAACTTTTTGCGTTAGGCCTGTAGCTCCTTCGGCAAAGTTTTTTCTCGTTAGAAGTTCTAAAACTTTGTAGAAGACATCGTTTCTCTATCTATTAAGGGAAAAAAGTTGTTGAAATGAACTTTTATCGTAGTAGGCTTTGCACATTTTTATTGTGATCAAATTACGAGGTATATTTTTGTGAATTAGTTCTCCAAAGGAACTATGTGTATCGGATCAACGGTTTAACGGCTAGAGAATTAAGTTCACGTTTTTGTCGATTCAAACCACTGTGCACGGTGGCGATAGAAAAGTTTGGGCAGACGGTGTTGGTCTGGCAAGCAATTTGTACCTGTGGTTTGCGGTCGTCGATTTTCTTCACGAAGGGCACAATTAACGCCAAGGTGTACGAGGAAGAATGTTTGAAGAAGAGAATGCTGCCACTGTACAGAAAGCAAAAGGCTTCTCCTCTCTTCTGGCAGGATTTGGCTTCAGCCCACTACGCCAACTCCGTTCTACAGTGCTTGTCAAAAAATAATGTGCAATTCGTGGAAAAGGACATCAACCCACCGAACTGCCCGGATCTTCGGCCAATTGAAAGGTATTGGGCAATTGTCAAGCGGCACTTTCGGAAGGAACGTACAGTGTCACAAAACATGCAGGAGTTCAAAAAAACTGGACAGCTGCCACCAGGAAAGTCACAAAAGTAACTGCAGAATTTGATGAGTCAAGTTCAAAGTGCGAGCGTTTCACAGAAACCAGGATTTTCTTCAATATAATCAGGGAAATGCAAAAAAATGTAATTTTTCTTCAATATATCGAAAACTGATGTCGAAATATGTTTTTTTTTCGCTGTTTTATTCAATAATTAATGTTGCTAACTACTTTTCGATACACTCCTTATCATCGGATTTGATTGGTTGTTAGCAGAAAATAAACTTTTCTTTTTGTTCAAGTATTGGGCGTATAAATAACTTCAACTTCATCGTATTAGGCCTATAAATAACTTCATACTGTTTTATCGATAGTTGAAACTTGATTGAAAAATAATGGTCACAGTTTCAGTATTCGAAAGTGTTGCCCATCGCAAGCCACTACTTTTTTCCATCATCCTTGCAATTCACGGATAATTCGACCGGCTGTACTATATAGCGGGTGGATCGAAACTTTTCGTTTTAACGACTTTTCGACGTTTTGGATTATCGGTATAAATTCATTTGTCATCGCCAGTAACAATTCGATGGAAAAATCTTTCTTTTTTTTGTACCGTTGTGGCAGTTGTTTTTACGCAGTAAAAAAAATGGTGTTCGGCGTCGCTTGACTTCAATTCATACGGCACCCAATTTCCTACCTTTCGAATAATTTCCATTGCTGATAAACGCTTGCAAATCGATGGTTGAGTAGCTCCGAGTGATTTTGCAAGTTCTTCTTGCGTTTGCGACGGATCTTGGTCGAGCAATATTTCTAATTCCTCAAAATTTGGTGGCGCTCCGGCTTATTCTTCGTATTCCAAATCAAAATTGCTACTGTTAAACCGTGAAACCAACGTGCTCTTCATATACTTCCATCAAAATACGATGACTTTTGGCGGTAGGTTTGTTCATTCTGCAATCAAGAAGAATTATTAGTTTATTTGCGGTTTTAACCTTCTTTAGGTCATTCGACGATCATGAAAAAGAACTTCCCAGTAGGAAACACTTCCTTCGTCATGCATACGTTAATTTTTTGACACGTACTAATTCTGAAACTGCATGCCAGTAGCTTTCTAGCGCATACTTGGGAAGATGAATCAATGGAAAAAAATCATGTTACTCCATCTGTTAGAAATCGTACGAACTTATTAAAACACTAATTCAATGCTCTAAAAAAATGTGAAGGCCATTTTAACAAACGAATTACATCTTATGAAAAGTCATTGGATGAGTTGTGCTTCTAATTTTGGACTATGAAAGGTAGAAGACGAACGAAGTTAAAACGAATGACGTCCGTGAAAATTAATAACGTATAAACTTTGCACAAGTCTACTTGAACTAACTCCAGAAGAAAAACAAAACCCAGCAATAAGTTAGAATATGTTTATGTTTAACGTTTCCTTCGCGAATTGTCTATGAACTACTACTACCGTACTCAGATGGTTTCCAGTTCCAGCATATGGCGTATGACGCAGCAATTCCAACCCAAACTGAACATCGACCGGTCACAGACATAGCTCGTAAACAAACATTTCGCAGAATATTCAAATTCTCGTACGTTCGTTCGTTCGTTCGTTCCGACAATCAAGTTATAAACCAACGCCGTGCGGAAGCCTGAAATTTGTGAGCGCATATCCTCGAGTTCCAGCTTGGATATGGAGCGAAACAAGTTGAACGCTGGACGTTGGAGTAGGCCATGATTTTTTTGTTTTCTGATGCTGGTGGTGGTGGTAGTGCAGCAATGTTTGAAACTTGAAACTAAGCATGACGACACTTTCGCGCTTCACAGTACCATCTACCTTCTGCAGCTGCTGCTGGCAAGTAAAGTTTTCCGTCAGACATGAAGATTCGCAGCTCTTGGCGGCGGAGTTGTGCCCATCTAATCCGGAAGATTTTCCACCGGAGTTGGATTTATTTATTGTTTCGGGGACCGAGTGCGCTGCCAGCGATGGGCCAGATAGAAGCAGAAGAAGCAGGACAAGAACTGGAAGGTTTTCGCCGTCTGCGCGCTGTTGTGCTTCGGTTTGGCAGTAACCAACGCCGACGAGGATGATGCCAGCTATTTGCATAAGTTTTTCATAAACCAACAGCTAAAGTGTGTGCTTCCGTGTTCTATGGCAGTTTATCTTTATTAAATTTTTGATTAAGTTTTTGCCGAGGGATTGGCCGAGCAGAGGTTAGCAGCAATTCACTTGTCGTTTCGTTCGTTCTGGCACCATATATTTAACATGAAGATTACAAGCGTAAAAGCACTCCGATCGACGACGATGTTTCCTCGGCTAAGCTGTAGCAGCTTCTGACGTTTAATACCGCTGGCATCAGTTATCACAGAATCACAATTGAGTGGCAGGTTTGCACAGAATAATTATTTGGTTTCTCGGGTATCAGAGATTTTGGGAAGGATGGAAATATGTCCTAGTTGTTTAGCTGTTTCTACAGAATTATTCTACATATTACTAATGAAGTAGGTTAACTTTATCACTCTACACGATCATTGAATATAATTCAATATATAAGTTGAATTATTTTTATTTAAAAGATATTTTTTTATTCAGGCCTATTTCCGTACAAGCTTTACGTGGCCGAATTAGCCGATTTTTTAAATAAAGAATTTTTTGAAGTGGATCTCGTTGTCACTCTTTTTCTAGGAGGAGAAGAGCTTCCATTTCCCTCCTGCGAGGGTTGAGGGGCACTTTGTTCGTGACTCGTCTCGTCATCCATTGCCGCATCGGTGGTGTTGAATTCCGTCTTCTTTTCGTTTTCCTTGTTGTTCGCAGTCTTGAGCTCGTTGATAGCTGCTGTAGATGCGCCTTGTTGTACATTGGTTGCAGTTGCTGGTTGGTTTGATGGTGAAACAAGAGTACTGCGCTCACTAGTTTTCGTTGTTGAACGGTTGACCTTGTCTTTGGTTGAAGATGTTCTTTTCGCAGTTTCAGTGCAAGGTTTACCGTAGTGTGCATGTTGTTTAAAAAACTGACATGTAACCAGCTGATTTTCATAGGTAATCAAAGTTTGACATGGATGTGTCCCACCCTGACCACAAATGATGTAAGATGGAATTGCAACGCTTGAAATCTATACAAATTGAATTTGGTCTTGTAGGCCAAGTTTCAGGCTTTGTTAAATCGTATTTGACCATTCCGTACACTCTATTGTTCACTGCACTTATTGTCTTTGTTTCTGTTGTTTCGACCGTTAACGATTTTCGACTGTGCCGGGTGAGATGCGAGCACTAGCTGATATGAGTTGAAATCACATTTTGCTTTAGTAAACTGAAATTGAAATTTTACTCTTTGCTAGATTCAATTCACTAGTTCTTCAATTTTCTCACTCCTCCGTAGGATTGAACGAAGCTGCGAACGGAGCGAATGCGGTGGTGTTTTCTTCTTCCGTACCAACACGTACCGATGCGAAACCGGTTTTGCATCGTCATTTTGTACGGTGGTTTGAAAGTTTTGACACTCATCGCCATATAATTTCGAAACCGGAGCTCGGATCTGGATGAAATTGCACAGTATCTTTTACGGTATCGAGAGCTTGAATTTGGATCAAGATTTGCGAAAATGAGTTTAACCATTGCAGAGAAATCAAAGTGAGTTCCGTTTTTGGAACTTTTCTTCACTACACGGAACCACCCGCGATCCCATTTCAACCCGAATATTAGTTGATTTTATGAATTCGATTGGTTAAAATTTGGTACAACTAATCGATTGTTGTTTCAACTAAACTGTCATTTTTGTTTTTCAATTAGCAGAAACGATGGTTGAAACAACTAATTTAACTGTTTAAAAAAAATGCTGTCAATTAGTGAGGACACATACCTTTCAATTTCAACAATTGTTATTGAAGCAAAATTCTGTTAGTTGAAAAATAAATCGGTTTTTTTTGTTCTAGACATTGCAAATAGTTGAATCAACTCGAACGATGTTATTGATTTGCCTAATACCTGACCTAAAATGAGTATTGAAAGATGATGCCTTCAAACGGGTGCACTGATAATCAATTTATATGAGCTTGGGTGCAGCAACCGCTGGGAATTGGAACGGCGACGGCAATTCAAACGCGCCATTCAAATGCAGTGCGTTTTGTGTGTTTGAAACCCTTCGTTCCTGTTACTTTTATAAATTAAATTGATGTCAAAAAGCGATTTATTGCTAATGCATGAACATCATCTTCAGTATCAAACAGCTGGAAGTAAAACAGTCTGCTGGAAGTAAATCAATGATCGAATTTGAAGCATAAAATTTCTGCGCATACCTGAAAGATTACGAGATGATCATTCATTAACATTTTCTTATTTGTCACCAAATCTTTTTCATCTCAAACGAGGTTAACTTTATCACAACACCGCTGTTAGATAAACACTTGTTATCATAAAATTCTCAAATCGAATGAACACAATTTCACCAAACGCTTTAACCATCGATGTTGTTTTCATTGACATTTTGAAGCGACGCGAACAGATTTCAACTAAAAAAGTTGTTGCTTTCGCATTGCGATTATTGTTTTGCTTTCAATTGTCTCCGGCATTTGACAGCATTCAAAACAACATATTTTTCAACTACTTGAATATATGCAAATCAAAAACCATATTGGTTGAATCAAAAAGAACTTAGTTAAATCAACTATCGTAAAAATCAAAAACGGCGATATCGCAATTTTATGATCAAAGGGTTCTCCGTGTATTATCGGTGCTTTCAGAAGCGGAAACCGGGGACTGATAGTCCCAAAGTAGTTTTATATATCCACCAACTAACGATGTCTGACAACTAGATGAATTTACCAGTAAGTTTTATGAAATTTCGCATCACCGTTTTGCCATTACTTGTGGAAAAATACTCATGAAAATGAAAATTTTTCACCCCTTGCGCGTTATATCGGAAACGGAGGTCGGATCTGGATAAACTTTTCGGGGACTTTTTCAAACATTGCAAGACCTTTTATTTGCATTCTATTTTGTGGAAATCGGTCAAGAAATCTCCGAAAAATGAGTGCACATTTTCTCATAGATTTGCACATCTTATCTTATAATTCCGGAATCGGAAGTCGGCTAAAGATAAAATTGAATAGCGAGCTATGGAACCATAAGATCATTCGTTTGAATCTAAGTTTGTGAAAATCGGTCACGCCATCTCTGAGAAAAGTGAGTAACAATTTTTTTTAGTGCATATCACCCTGTAATTCCGAAACCGAAAATCGGATCGTGATAAAATTTAATAGCAGTCTAGTTATGTGACCATAAAACCTTTTAATTTGAATCTAACTTTGTAAAAATCGGTTCGGCCATCTCTGAGAAAATTGGGTGCCATTATTTGTTGTCACACAGCCATTTTGTGATTTTGACGAACTGAGTTAAATGATATAAGACACTCGGCCGTCCATTTCGAAAGTCGTCTTTCACAGTGATTGTATAGCCATTCCATATGAGAAAGGCGAAAACTGTTCGTCTTTTGAAGCGATCCAGTCTGGAAGCCATTTTATCACATCTTCCTATTTAGTGAATTGCTGCTCAGAAAGTGGTAGTCAGAAGGAATCAAATCTGGGGAATATGACGAGACGGGGAGGAAATTTGATGTTTTTGGTGTCTTTGCGGAGGCGTTATTGTGCTGCAACATAATTTCTCATATAATGGGAAACATTCTGGTGATCTTCGAGAAATGTTTGATTGAATTTCATCATTTATTCTAGGTAGCGATTAATATTTACAATTTTTTTCTGATTTTTGAAGCTTGTAGTATAAGACACCGTTTCGATCTCATCGTTTTCTTTCCAACGCGATTAGTTTGGTCAGAGTTGTGCCATGGTTTTCTACTCTTGGGATTCTCGAATTAAATTCAGTTCTGATCTCCGGTCACGATCAGGTGCAGAAAACCGATTGTTTCATACCGAGAAAGTAGAATTTCGCTCACCATTTTCCTGCTGTATATCGTTCAGCCCATGAGGAACCCATTTTCCTACCTTCGGAGTTTTTTTTTCATGACGTGTAGACTAACGTTTATCCTCTCTCTTGAATTGAAATTCATATTGTCCAGCACAGAGTTGCAGCTTGTCAGTCACATCGAATAATCTTGACAGACTAAATAATCGTCATCGTCAACTATCACAGTGCTGTCAAATGAGATACTCGATAGTTATATGACCAACTGGAAGTATACTCAGTCAAACACAGGAGACTCTTTTTGTTTTCTCTCTCATTCTCCTATTCCCTAAAAAAGTAAAAAAAAATAAAGTACTAAAGTAAACATAAATCGATAAAATTCATTATTCTTTGCAAAATGTTATCGAACTTGAAGTTAATTAGAATAAATAAATATATTTCAAAATTACAGCTGTTCGATTATTATTTAGTCACATCGTAATGAAGCAGTGACAGGAGAAATGAAGATAATATCAATTGTATCTGCAATCAATGAGCGTCCTGACGAGTGAAATATCGAGATAATTTTGACAAATGACTGTGACATATTCAATCTTGATCGAATAATGTTGCTAATTGATAGTGACTGATAGCAGCTCTGGTACAGCATGAGAAAAAATAGTGACTAGTTACCCCACTGGCAAATTGCTTGCCAAATCGGATTTTTTTTTCGGAAAAATCTGCAACTGTTCACATTCATGGTAAACGAAATTCATTCCTCTGTTGAGAATAGATCCTCTGGCAGCTTTTATAGACCAACTCCAAATTCCCTATGTCAACATCTCCGATAAGAACATCTTCGCTTCTTGTATGTCTCGAATACCACCTTATTGTTCTGTTTGTTGTTCGTCACTAGTTTTTTTTTTTGCATTATCCTTCTTTTTCTCCACATAGTCTATGAATCTTACCGTTTGTAAGGACTTTTGCCCAATTGTTTAGTTGCTTGGTTGTTTTTTTTATGATTATTTAACTTCTCCGGTAAACGGGGTTTTAAGTTCCTTTATTTCAAGCGTGGAGTAAACTATTCGATTTTCATGTACCTTATGATCAAAAAAGAACCGGAATTTTCATTTTAAAATTCCCGTGCTTGTCCAATCAGTAAACTTTTATTCTCTCAACGTTGGCAACACTTTTATACACATTCTGTCAAATTTTGACGCATATCGTACGATTTGTTTTTGTTTGGCGTCTATACAAAGAAGTTGAAAAATTTTCGTGTGGCGATGTTTATAACGGATGAAAATTTAGAAAAACGTGCGTGCATCAAATTTTGTGTTGCAAATGGATTTAAGTGTTCCGAAACGTTGAAAATGTTAGAAAAGGCCTTTGGTGAATCGTGTCTAGGAAAAACACAGGCATACGAGTGGTATAAACGCTTCAAAGGTGGTCGTACAAGCTTGGATCATGATGAGATCCCTGGCCGCCCAACAACATCTGTTACTGAAGAAAACATTGAATCGGCGAAGCAAATCGTGTTGCAAAATCGTTCTGTACCGATTAGAGAGATTGCTGTGTTGTTGGGCATCTCTTATGGATCAGCCGAACACATTTTAACTGATGTTTTGGGTTTGAAACGCGTCGCTTCTCGGTTGGTGCTAAAAAAGCTGAATTTCATTCAGAAACAGCGTCGTGTTGATGTGGCCAAAGAGATGATTTCCAACGCAGATAGTGACCCCACATTCATCGAATGCATCATAACTGGTGATGAGGTGTGGATCTATGAATATGATGTCGAAACCGCACAACAATCGACCGAATGGCGCATCGAAGGCGAGCCGTTGTTCTGAAATTTTCATCCATTATAAACATCGCCACACGAAAATTTTTCAACTTCTTTGTATAGACGCCAAACAAAAACTAATCGTACGATATGCGTCAAAATTTGACAGAATGTGTATAAAAGTGTTGCCAACGTTGAGAGAATAAAAGTTTACCGATTGGACAAGCGCGGTAATTTTAAAATGAAAATTCCTGTTCTTTTTTTATCATAAGGTATTCATTATTCCTCAGTTTAATTTTTATGTAGAAGTACCGAGTTGTTCCTGAGATATGGTTGCTCATAAAGGGAAATGTTATTTTCGTAAACGTAAACGATGTGCATTGTAGAGCCTCAGGAATTGATTCTGGAACAAACAATATTCCATGTTTTTAGTTTGTTTTTGAGTTCTCTGTGGAGCGCCGTTTTTGTTTTTTTAAATTACTTCCAAATCTGCAACAAATTTAGCAAAACTTTATTTTTTTTATCAAAATAGGGAAAAGCAGAATTTCGCCTACCATTTTCCTGCTGTCTATCATTCAGCCCATGAGAAACCCATTTTCCGATCTTAGGAATTTTTCCCATGACGTGTAGACTAACGTTTATCTTCTCTCTTGTATCTCTTGAGAGAATCTCGTAGTATTCATATTTCAGCAATTATATTCTCTTTTGCTTATACCGAAACAATTTTTTTAATTGATCAAGTTGTTCTTTAGAAATAGAAACTTTAGAAATAGTGTACGACAGTTCAAACAACCACAAACTCAGGCACAACTGGACATTTTTTCGTGAAATTTACACTGTAGCAATTTCCAAATGAGAAATTAAAGATTAGGCAACCAATAGTTTTTTTTCAATCAACTCTCGAAATGAAGGAACGGAAAAAACCCTGTTTACAGGAGAAACTCCCTTTAATAATTTTCTCAATGCATGATTTATTTTTACAGTGAATAAATAAAAATTTACGAACAGGAAACGCCAGAAGCAGTACCCGAGCCCGCAACCTTATTCCAACCTTACAAACGCTATACAAACGTGACAACTCTGGTACATTTGGGAACACGTTTCAGAAGGCAACCTAGTTAAATAGGACGAAACAACGTACATGATACTGTGCACGCGCCGGTTGATGTTCGCACTGTTTCACTACCTGCTGCTGACCTCGACCTCACAAATCTCGATCGGATCATTGATCTCTGTTAAGGCGGTATGTTCAATTTTAACCAAGAATTGACAAACACCCTGAGAACGGTGCGAAATAGTGTCGAAACACATCGTGACCCCCTTTTTGCAGTACTCCGCAAGCACAACCGTAATTAACGATACAATCCTCAATTTATCATGGTGCATGAAAACACTCTAATCTTACCACGCCATTCCGATGAATCAACTTGTTACTCGAGGGCAACACTGTGCCGTGTCATCCACTGCAGGTTACTCCCACGGTATATCAATCATCAATTTTTCCTCCTACACCCAGAGGGAACAGCGGTAGTCCCGTCATTGTCCATAATTCAATACACGTGTTATTCGATTTCCGGGGGAGAACTCTTTCCGCCACAGTAAATATAGATCAGGCAGACTCATCAAACGTCATTTTGTCAATCGATCAAAGAAGGCAGCTCCTTTCGTCCGTCTGACCGCAGGAAGCCCGCTGATTGCCCTCGGACAAAGGCACCAAAGACTACCGCAACGGATTGACAGGCGAACATTGATTGTCCGATATTGGGGTTCTATTTTTCTTCTACTACTTTTCTCACCTGTTCTGGTCCAGCCAATGCAATGAAAGTCGGTGTGTCGTCGGTCGGACGGCATTCCAACGATAAATCATTTCACAACTGGTCGATAGTTTGTTGCTCTTTTCAGGACAACGGCGTAACGGCCGACTGGATACAGGTCGGCCCAATTTGCTCAGGTAGCTTTCGACAGCAGGATATCTCCCGGCTGTCAGAATTCTACTGGCCGTTGTCAACATGTCAGACATGCTGCCAACATTTGATGCGATTTGATTGTGCATGGCTTCAGTCTTAACAAAATGCCAGCTTCCGGTTGGTCTTGGGTTTGCAGTCTGGTGCCGGTGCCGAGGCTGTTGCGGCATCCATCATTGCTGCCGACAAGTACAAATATTGTTTTTGTTATTCACATAACTTCCGGTTTCCTAGTGCAATCTATCGCTTCCTTCCTTCTTTGGGTCGGCTCTGCTGAGAGGTTGAACAGTTGAATTCGCCGGCAGCGACGGTGGCTGCGAAGGGATGAGGCTCTCAAGTCATTAGTTATGGAGCGTCATGCCGCGTCAGAAAGTGAAGCACAATTGAGCAGAACAAAAAAAAAGGCAAAGGAAGTGGAACCGCCTATTTGTAACCGAGGAGGGTTGATGTGCGCGGCGAAGCACCCACTTCCGGTGGAGGGTAGTCCTTGACGTGATGAACAGTATCGACACTGATGGATGGTTTGAGCTTTGGCTAGCAGCTGCCTGATGGTTGGCTCTCATCCCACCCCCTCGCTCCCATTAGCGTGAGAATCCGAGTGGCAGCGTCGGTTCATCCACGTGGGGCGCTTAGTGACTGGGTAGGATAATTTGCTCAATAGCTATGATGGATAATAATTCGCTTTTAATAACCTCCATGGTCTCGATTTAATTGGCAATTTATGAACACAATAAGCACCGGGTTCAATGCGGCATGAAAAAGCTGAATCACGTTAATAAACCATGCATTTTCTCGTTCGATTCTGTCCGAATGTCTTTCCCAATTTCCGGTTGAAAGACTCGGGGCCAATCAAGGCTCAAGGACGATTCCCATCTGGATGCCTCATTGAATCAGCAGTTTCGTTGACAAGTTCATGATTATTGTGCATATTAAATTAGTAGAAGAAGTTGCCGAAAAAGTCAATCGCCATCGAAATGTTGGGTCAAAGCCAACTCTTAACTAGGCTGAATGAAACAATAATTTGACCCGGTTAAATCGGCGATAAGCATAGCATGGTTCCGCACAGTTTTGGCAGTCCTGATTCCCACGACTTTCAAGCTTCGGTGCCGAACTATTTTGGCAAGTTTGGCAATTGCCGAAAAAACATGAGAAAAAAAAAGTTTCACGGCGAAAACTTTTGCTTCTCGCCGAATGAAGCGCGTTACGATGGAACCACTAACCAAACGACCTGACAGTTTGAAACGTTCCGATAAAAATAGGTAATTGAAAGTTATATCCGCAATTCATCCCGTGAAGTGCTTTCTAATTGAATCAAGTGCTTGGAGAACCGAAAAATCACGAACGAAAGCAGCTCGAAATGAACGACAGCTTCCCAGTCCGATTGTCAGTGGCGAAACAACCTATTTTCGGTTCGAAACTTTCTCCTCCATTACTTTTAGTTAACTTTCAGAACAGTAAATGAACTGCGCTCGTCCTTATCATTACCATCATTATCATATTTGCCATCGATGCAGCAAACACCGTTCGTAACTTAACGAAGGCCTTTGGTTTCGATGGCAGTTGGAAATTTTCGTTTGCTGTGTCCTCATTTCAAGTGGCTGGATTCGTAACTTTTTAAAATTTTTCGTGCGAGCCAAAAACATTAGAATTAAAACAAAATAATGAACAAAAACTAGAGACTAGAAACTGTAAACTATATAACTATAACCAGAAACTAACAACCAGAAACTAAAATCTAAAAACAGGAAACTAAAAACTGAAAACCAAGCCGTAGAACTAAAAACCAAAATTACAACAAAAATCTTGAAATAAGATACTAAAATGTAAAATAAACAATCAAAAACCTAAATCACTAGAAGCTGAAAATTAAAACCGGAAAAGTTAAAAAATTAAACCTAGAAACTTCAATTTAGAAACTAAAAACAAAAAAGTTTAAAACTAATAACTAAAAAATTAATAAGATGATATAAATGATGACAAATAACCAATAACTGATGACAAATAACTAAAAACTAAGAACTAGAAACTAAAAACTAAAAACTAAAAACTAAAAACTAAAAACTAAAAACTAAAAACTAAAAACTAAAAACTAAAAACTAAAAACTAAAAACTAAAAACTAAAAACTAAAAACTAAAAACTAAAAACTAAAAACTAAAACTAAAAACTAAAAACTAAAAACTAAAAACTAAAAACTAAAAACTAAAAACTAAAAACTAAAAACTAAAAACTAAAAACTAAAAACTAAAAACTAAAAACTAAAAACTAAAAACTAAAAACTAAAAACTAAAAACTAAAAACTAAAAACTAAAAACTAAAAACTAAAAACTAAAAACTAAAAACTAAAAACTAAAAACTAAAAACTAAAAACTAAAAACTAAAAACTAAAAACTAAAAACTAAAAACTAAAAACTAAAAACTAAAAACTAAAAACTAAAAACTAAAAACTAAAAACTAAAAACTAAAAACTAAAAACTAAAAACTAAAAACTAAAAACTAAAAACTAAAAACTAAAAACTAAAAACTAAAAACTAAAAACTAAAAACTAAAAACTAAAAACTAAAAACTAAAAACTAAAAACTAAAAACTAAAAACTAAAAACTAAAAACTAAAAACTAAAAACTAAAAACTAAAAACTAAAAACTAAAAACTAAAAACTAAAAACTAAAAACTAAAAACTAAAAACTAAAAACTAAAAACTAAAAACTAAAAACTAAAAACTAAAAACTAAAAACTAAAAACTAAAAACTAAAAACTAAAAACTAAAAACTAAAAACTAAAAACTAAAAACTAAAAACTAAAAACTAAAAACTAAAAACTAAAAACTAAAAACTAAAAACTAAAAACTAAAAACTAAAAACTAAAAACTAAAAACTAAAAACTAAAAACTAAAAACTAAAAACTAAAAACTAAAAACTAAAAACTAAAAACTAAAAACTAAAAACTAAAAACTAAAAACTAAAAACTAAAAACTAAAAACTAAAAACTAAAAACTAAAAACTAAAAACTAAAAACTAAAAACTAAAAAGTGGAAACTCAATACTTAAAACTAAAATTAAAAAATTTACAAAATAAAAACCTAAAATAAAAAACAAGAAATAAAACTAAAAGCTACAAACTTTGAACTAATATATAGAATCTAGAAACTACCTACTAGAAATTAAAAACAAATAGTAGTAACTAATAAATAGAAACTAGAAACAAAAAACTGAAAACTGGATACTAGAAACTACAGATGATAAACTGGAAACCAGAAACTACAGGCTAACACCTGTAGCTGAAAAAGTAGTAATAAGAGACAAAAAATTGAAATTAAGATACAAGAAATATGAAACTAGAAACTACTAGAAAATCACAAATTGGAAAACATAATCCTAAATTTGTAGATCCAAAATTGAAATTTGAAAATTGTACAACAGCATCGAGAAGAAAATATCGAAAATTAAAAATCTGAAATCGAAACACGATAATCGTAAGACTGTCGTGAATCCAATAAACGAAAATATAAACAAAAAATTCAAAATTCAAAATACAAAAACACAAATCGAAATGGAATACAAAAAAATGGGAATAGAAAAAGAGTGAAATTTCAACATTAAATATTTAAATAAATACAATTTAACATATATATTACATACTATATGTTTCGTCTTCCACTCGTCAGTACATAACAGTTTATGTTGAAATGTTGAAACTTTATCACAATTTTGTAACAATTATCAGTTACAAAAAATCAAAAATCCAGTTTTGAAAAATATTACTTTTTGCCTTTCTCTATAGAAAGGTATTAGAATTGCTGGCAAAACCGACTTTTGAACGGAGCCTCGAAGACCCATAATGTTGTAACCATTCGACTCAGTTCGACGAGATCGGAAAATGTGTGTGTGTGTGTGTGTGTGTGTGTGTGTGTGTGCGTGTGTGTGTATTGTTAGGCCATTGATCAAGATCAAGTAGCTATTGTTAGGCCATTGATCAAGTTCGATGACCAAATGGCTGTGACTTTTGGTTCCGGAGATATAATTGTATAAGTGACGTAACCGATAAAACACGTTGTTTTTTACCGCTCTAATGTATATATATGGTGATTTTTCATTATCTATGGAATTTTCATTTTTAAAGAACTATGGAATTCCACTAAGTGGACTAAGAAGGGTTTTTTTTAGATTAGCATCACTCTTCTCGTACAAATAGGCAAAGCAAATGCCAAGCGCTTGGTTGGAAAAATGATGCCTACTATGTGATATAAACACTGAAGCATGCTTTTGCGAACTACTCTAATCAATCCGAATTAATTGATGTCAACAATGAGCCCAAATTAGTGTCACAAATTATTTAATAAAAAGATAAAAAATGTTTTTATGAGACTGTTTTGAAGAAAAAGAAATGTATTATCACACCACTAGGCGGATTAAGAAGGGTTCTTTACAGTGTGTATTTTCTCCGTATAGTATCAATATTTGCCGAGAACACTAAACCAACCTAACGAACGTTTAAGAGACATAGTTTTTTGAAAACTTCCAAGGCATTTTAGCTTAGGCACTTCTCAAAAGTAGCGCTAGAGTTGAAATGGCAAACTGATGATTCAAATTGTCCTTTTCTGGTCGTGAGAAATACCTACGCAAATATGAGCCAAATAAAAAAATACGAAAATGAAATTTAAAGTAAAAAACGTGATCCAATCAAGTTCCACCAGTGTAGTGCCACCAAAAATTCACCTTACTGTAAATCTTCCAACGAAACTCGTCACGTCTCAAACATTTCACATACGTCTCCGGAAAACAACTGTTTAGTTAAATGATCCAGACTTTTTAGAGTGCAATCCATACGATTTGCATAATTGGAATGTATTACAAAGGCTGCCCATAGCCGTAGCATTGATGGAATCCCGCATCGATTATTGATAATTAATGGAAATCAAACACCTAATTGAAAGCTCTCAGCGTCACGGTCACGGTGTTCGCATTTACCTTCGCAGTGTTGGAGTTTAGTTGAAAAAGAAGTCACTGATGCCACTATTTGCACATTCATCAACTAATCTCTTACTCTCAGCACACTTACCCTTACATTGTTTAACGTTTGTGTTATTTTGTGAAAATTTCACATTTTTATTAAAAAAAATTGAATGATATTGAACACCGCATTTGTGGTAATAATGAAAAACACATCACTGTTTGGGTTAGTGTTTGGATATTATTCTGTTCCGCGGAATCATTTGTACCGCATCACAAAAAAAACGGAACCTTTAATTTGTTAATTATTTACCATTTTTTTAGTTGCTCTAACAGTTATGTGCTTGAATAAACCGGAATCGGTTGGTTAGGTTAATGGGAATGGCCACCGACGCTGATGATGTTTAACAAACATAAAACTAGGGGTTTCCAGGTTATCATCGATAGGACGGGGAAAGCGTTGGATGAAGAAAAAAAAAAGAATGTAACCCTGCGCCAGTGGACGGATGATGGACTCAATTTATGTGTCGAAATAGTTCAGATAGCTCGTTCAGATAGTGCACCCGAAGTACAGTAAGACAGATGATATACTAACATTTCCATATCTGTGCAATCATGCACACCTCGTCCTTTTCGTTGAAGGATCGTATTCTTTTTTCTTCTTTTTTTTCATAGTATCTTGATTCACAAGTATCTATTTTTGCCCTGCCAGTACCGAGAAACACACTTCGTATACATTTCGAACGATAATGCTGCCTGTTATAAATCCTTTCGGGAAAGTTGAGGGTACAATATCCGGACTCCGGTTGTTAGTTTTGCACTTTCTGTTGCGATCGAAGGAAAAATTCATGCTCTCGTTTATGGAAAATATGGAAAATTATGTCAAACTGATAAATGATCGAATGCGATATTACATGAATGATTGAATAGGAGCGAAAAAAGGTCCTTGGTTGGGGATTGACAAACCCCGACCCCGAGAGAAAGATTGCATCACACTGCTGAGCAGATTAGGCCCGGGTCCATATCTGATGTCGGACACTTGAAATAGGGTAAGGGAATTTCTAGAATAATATGTACTTCCACTCCCTATCACGTCCGTCCAACACGTATGAAATACTCTTACAGTCCCACAAGCACCTATTTCGTTCGTTTCTGTTTTTGTTTCTCGGGAAATGTGGAAACAGTAGCCGGCCGGTGGAAAGAGAGTCTATCGTTCGGAAGAAGCTCTCGAAAGGGACGACCGACGAGATTCTGTCCGATAGTGGGGAAAAGGGTCATTTTGCACAACCAGAAAAAAATTCTTTCGGTTTTGATAGAAGTTGAATTGAATAAAATGTTTTCATAATAGCAGTGTTGGGGGTCCTGTCCTGCTTAGGACGATACTCGAATGGCACAGCTTTTCTGGCAAACAATAGCTATTGTTATTATTGAACAAGTTTGCTATCATTTCCAACAAAGTTGGAATCTATCTCGCATTCCTAGTACTGAGCGTTGGCTTACGGTAAGGCATGAGATAGGAACTTGAGAGTACTCCGCCATCTCACCTTTTGAAGACTGATAAAGTCAGCTAAACAAAAATTGTCATAAATGTGAACATTGTTTAAGTTACAAAACCGACCAGTCTGGTGATTTTACCAATAGATTTCTAAGCATGAGTAATTTAATATTTGGACCCGAATAACGAAAGTGATTTTTCTCGGCACTATGTTAATAAAAATAACAATCTTGATTGAGTGCTCTAACTCAAGCACATATATAAAACTTCAATGGAAAAAAAATATTCCGATTTGATTGTGACCAAATCTCGAGCTATTGTTCAAATACCACTCATAATATTTTGAACACTGTTTACTAATCTAAGAACCCATTTTGTTCCACAATCTCTTCATCTCTATCGCATCCCAAATTACATTGATAGCGATTCGGTGGATCCCGCTGTCTCGATACCCTGTGTAATATATCTTCATTGTAGTGACAGCTTGCCAAATTCAGCCAAAATATCTCAAGTCCATTGCACAGTGGTCCGAAAGAGAAATATAAGCGAGACAAAAAAAAATTCCTTACATCCAGTAAAAACCATTCAAGCGAAGAGGTTGTGTTTCGATTATACTGCACGTGAGTTAACAGTTGCAGGTAGTTAAAACTGCTGGTGCTAATAGCCAAGGCAATATTCGGGGCGTTTCCCGAAAGCTAGCAACGAAGGCCATCCCGTTCATACGCACAGAGGTGTAGAGACACAGAGGTGCGAGGGCATAGAAGTGACGAGTCACAGAGGTGCCATCGCATAAAGGTGCGAAGACGAAGGGGTGCAAAGGCACAGAGGTCCTTAAGCAACCCAGTGCTGATCTATCAGGTACCAGAACTTGTACGCTGCCTAGGATCGAAAGACACGACATATATCGTGAGTGTAGCACTGCAAAGATCACATTTGATCGCCACCAAGAGCAACAGCACTGTACCTGGTACAGGTACAGGCAGCACATCAAGTTCAGTGGTGACCACAACGACTGCTGAGCAATTGAGATAGCAGAAAACGACAGAGACTGCCAATTGGAAACAGCAGAAGACTGCCAATTGGAAATCGCTGGATGAGCTTCACGTCGTTCTTTACGATAGAGGAACAGATACAACAGCAACAAGGTAGATTTAATTTAATTTAATTGTTATATTTATCTTATAACTGAAATTTTGCTATACATAAGTTTTCATTTTCATTTTGATATTATTAATTTACAAAAAAAACAGTTCATGTAATGAAAGATCATCCGAATCCGATTCCGAATACTAGTAAAATCTTAAATTCTCCAAGGACTAAACATTATCCAGAGGGTACCACTGGGCCATGGATAGTCTATTTTCGAAAAAAAGAAAAGGAATTAAATTTGATGCGAATTACAAAGGAATTGACATTACATTATTCAAAAGTTGTAGAAATCTCTAAAGTTAATAGGGATAAAATTCGAGTTGTTGACGATTTTAAACAGGCAAACAATATTGTAATCTGTAAATTATTTGCTGTTGAATATAGAGTTTACATTCCATCGAAGGAGGTCGAAATTGACGGTGTTGTGACTGGAGCAAGTCTGACAGCCGATGATTTACTTAAAAATGAAGTTGGTCGTTTTAAAAACTCCATGCTTGAGGGAATTAAGATACTCGAGTGCAAGCAATTGTACTCAGCATCTATTGTCGATGGAAAAAAGTTTTATCGTCCCTCAGATTCGTTTCGAGTAACATTTGCCGGAACTGCGTTGCCTAGCCATGTCTATATCGATAAAATCATCGATAATTCCTGTTCGGATTTTCGTACCGCATGTTATGAATTGCACGAACTATAAAAAATTCGGACATACAGCTACTTATTGTAGTAATAAATCTAAATGCATAAAATGTCAAGGGCTACATAAGGATGATCTTTGCGATAAAGATATTGAAAAATGTGTTTATTGTGGGGAGAGTCCTCATGATGATCTTTCAGTATGCGCTGCACTTAAGTTGCGTAAAGACAAAATGAAGCTTTCTTGAAAAGCACGGTCTAAGCGCACATATGCACAAATGCTCAAAACGATCATTAATGTCCCACCTTTGTCTGTTAAGAGGGGATTAACAAACCACAAAATACCGAAAAAGACACCTGAGATTACACCTTCAAAAAAAGATACCCGTGTTAAATATAAAAAGCCAAATTTAAAACCAAAACCTGTACTTCCTGGTTTGTCAAATTCACAAACCAATCCAGGAACTAGCACAAGAAAAGACAATAATCCAGTGGGCTCCGTTTCATAGCCACCATCAGGATTACTGAAGTTTTCGGAAATTGTAGAATAGATTTTCGCAGCATTCAATAGCTAGAACATTTTTGAAACTTCCAATAGCTAGAACATTTTTGAAACAGTTATCAGCTCAATGGCCACTTCTCTCAGGTTTTGTATCATTTGATGGATAATTTTTCTTCCGCCGCAAATGATCCAATCACTGTCCTGCAGTGAAATTGTCGAAGCATCATGCCAAAACTTGATTCATTTAAAGTTTTGCTGCATAGTAAAAAATGTGATGTATTTGCTTTGTGCGAAACATGGCTTACATCAAACATAGCCTTAAATGTTAATGACTTTAACATTATACGTCTCGATAGAGACTCTCCGTATGGTGGAGTGGTGGAATTAAAAAAATGTTATTCCTTTTATAGATTAAACATTCCTTCGACTTCTAGTATATAAGTTGTTGCTTGTCAAATAAACATTAAAGAAAAGGACATTTTCATTGATTCATCCAAGAGCTCAAGTTGGACAACGACAGCTTAATGAAATGGTCGAAGCCATCCCTGCTCCGCGATTGTTTCTGGGAGATTTCAATTCGCACGGAATGATATGGGGTTCCGTTTACAATGATAGCAGATCATCTCTAATATATAATATTTGCGACAATTTTAGCATGACGGTACTAAATATGGGTAGCATGACACGGATCCCAAGACCTCCTGCACATCCAAGTGCATTAGATTTATCTCTTTGCTCGACTTCAAATCGACTAGATTGCGCCTGGAATGTATTTCCTGATTTTCACGGTAGCGATCATTTACCAATCATTATCTCAATCAGCAGTAACAAAGGCATTGCTAATTTAGTTAATATTCCATATGATTTGACAAAAAATATTGACTGGATTAAATACCAAAGTAATATTTCAAGTGTATTAACTTCAATGGAAGAGCTCCCCCCACTTGAAGAATATGACCTCCTCGTTTGTTCGATTCTGGAGGCCGCAGAACAAGCCCAAACCAAACAATTTCTTGGCCCATCGTCTAACAGAAAGCCTCCAAATCCTTGGTGGGACAAAGAGTGCTCAGATGCTAAACACGCGAAACAGAATGCTTTCAAGGCATTTTTAAAACGAGGAGGAGAAACTCCTCAGAATTTTGAAAAATTCTTGACTTTAGAAACCAAGTATAAGAGCATAGTTCGGGCCAAGAAATGTAGCTATTGGAGACATTTTGTCAACAGAAACCTCAATGAGCACTCTTTGGAATACGGCCAGACGAATGAGGAATCGTAACGTAGGAAATGAGAGTGAGGAATACTCGAATCGATGGATATTTGATTTTGCGAGGAAAGTTTGCCTAGAATCTGTTCCTACGCATAGCATTATTAGGGAGCCTTCTCCAAATGATGATTCCATTGATAGCCCTTTTTCAATGATGGAATTTTCCATAGCACTCATGTCTTGTAACAATAACGCTCCTGGGTTGGACAGAATTAAATTCAACTTGGTGAAGAATCTGCCCGACCTTCCAAAAAGACGTTTGTTGGAATTGTTCAACAAGTTTCTTGAGCAAAATATTGTCCCACCTAACTGGAGGCAGGTGAAGTTATCGCCATTCAAAAGCCGGGGAAACCAGCTTCCAATCACAACTCATATAGACCCATTGCAATGTTGTCCTGCATCAGGAAATTGTTCAAAAAAATAATTCTACGACGTCTCGACACTTGGGTCGAGACGAACGGTTTGTTGCCAGATACTCAGTTTGGTTTCCGTGGAAATAAAGGGACGAATGATTACCTTGCATTACTTTCGTCTGACATCCAAATTGTCTTCGCTCAAAAACAACAAATGGCATCTGTATTTTTAGACATTAAAGGAGCATTTGATTCAGTTTCCATTGATGTTCCTTCAGACAAGCTCCACCAACATGGACTTCCACCGGTTATAAATAATAATTTGTCAGAGAAACACATGCATTTTTCACATGGCGATTTGGCAACACTCAGAAATAGTTACATGGGTCTCCCGCAAGGCTCATGCCTCAGTCCGCTCCTCTATAATTTTTACGTAAATGACATTGACAGCTGTCTAGTAACCCCATGTACACTAAGACAATTGGCAGATGATGGCGTGGTTTCAGTTACTGGACCCAAAGCTGTTGATCTGCCTAAACCATTGCAGGATACCTTAGATAACTTGTCCGTTTGGGCTGTTCATCTGGGTATCGAATTCTCTGCGGAGAAAACAGAGCTGGTCGTCTTTTCAAGAAAGCATGATCCCGCGCAGCTTCAGCTTCATATGATGGAAAGAATGATCCAACAGGTTTTGACTTTCAAATACCTCGGGGTGTGGTTTGCTTCCAAATGCACCGCAACTCGTTTGATAAAAACAGTGTTCAGATTAACTAATGAATACCAACATACTAATATGATATTCGAAATATATTAGGTTTAAAGTACTATGTATTGTGGATGCAACGGCGAAGAAAAACTTTTGTATATTACTTATGAAGTAAACGTATTTATGAGAAAAAAAAATTTCCTTTGTATAATTAAAATTTTTTTTTTGATGGTTGGTGTGTTCACAAAAGTTTTTTTTTAATGTTTTTTTCAGGTCCCTTTGCGTACAAGCTTTACGTGACCGACTAATTCATTGTTTATTGTCAGTTAGAATAATTTTTATGTTATTGGATCTCGTTGTCACCCGTTTTCTTGGGGAGGAGAGAAACTTCCATTTCCATCCAGCGAGGATTGAGAGGCACTTTGTTCGCAGCTCGTCTTTTCATCCATTGGCTCATCGACGGTGTTGTAGTTGTTGTTTTCAAATGTAATGTTGTGATCGGTGGAATCATTGTTAGTTCCACAGTTTGTTCCTTGTTGTACACGTACAGCTATCATTGTTGAACGGTTATCCTTGTCTTTGGTTGAAGATGTCCTTTTTGCAGTTTTAGTGCAGGGCTTACCGTAGTGTGCAGGTTGCTCACAAAACTGGCATGTAATTAACTGACTCTCGTAGGTTACCAGCGATTAACAAGGATGTCTTCCATCATGTCCAAAAATCACGTAAGATGGAATCGCCATATGTAGCCACATACGTACGCTATTCTGGATACCGGGAAAAAATTACTGCTGGTCTAATTTGGCAGTGCTTGAAATAAAAAAAAAAGAATTCAGTTACTAATGACAAGTTTCACGATTTTGTAAATCGTTTTGCTCATTTCGGATACACTATTGCTCGCTAAACTTTTTTTGTCATCTCGGTCATCAGCAGTTTTCAACAGTGTGAGATGTGACAGTGTAAAGAACTTAAAAATACTGAAAATGTGCTATAAAATGTTCCAAAATGTTGGCTCGAACCGACTTTAGCTGCACCAGTTCACGATTTGCTTTTGGTTCTGTTTGCTTTCTTCGTAGTATCGAAAAGATTCCCCTTCACTAGAGCTCAGTACTTCTCTATCCTGGCGAAGCTCAGGCTCTGTTTGGTGGGTTCACTGTTTTTGGCACGTATTTGACCCCTCTATATCTTATACCACTCCAGGACGGATTTCGCATAGTGACAAGAGGCCAAATCAGCACAAAACAGAGAGTCGTCGCTTCCGATAAATGGCAGAAACGGCTTTCGCAGACATTCTTTCTTGCATACATCCTTAATCCTGGTGAAAACAAAAATTTTAGATTTTCGACCACAACTACATATGGTCTGCCAAATCAAATACTTTTTCTGGAATTCAGACACCTTCTTTGTCCAGAAATGTTCAGCAAAGGTTTGCAGGAGCATAGTTTTCGCTGTCTTTTGATTCCAACCTTCCGATCCACAGTTGAGCGTTGAACAAATGATTTTTAATCACAAAACACGATATTCAATAGGTTGTTTTAGTTTCTTGACAAGATTGCGTACCGATAAATTCGGATTTTACTGCCGTTCGTCTAAAATACGTTTGCGCACTTGATCTTTATTCGACGGCAGTTTACAGACTGCAACAAGAATGTAAACAAGTCGTACCACGACCTAAAGCATCGAGTTTTAGTTGTTATATTGGTAAAATTTTTCAGCGATCCATGAAATGATTCAAAATCAACACTGAAAAAAAAGTTTCCGTAATTCAACGTTGTTTTAGCTATAGTTTTAGAGGGACACAACGATAACTAAATATGTCTCAAGAAATTTTGTTTCTTTTGTCCATAGAAAGAATACAGAATGGCTCGAAACCCGATTTTTCATTAACTACAATTTCTTATTCGGCATCAGTTACAACAACTAAATGATCTCAAATAGCCACCCTACATCGATTGATACGATAAATTCATTTAGCACCATAACAATGCTCGCTCACATGTTGCACAGCCGGTAATAAACGGCTTAGACACCCCTTAAATTGTAAGTGTTATCCTATCCGCCATATAACCCAGACATTGCTCCTTCCGATCACTTGCACTGTTCCGCTCAATGCAGCATGATCAAGGCAATGATGTCAAAAAATGGATTGATTCGTTGAAGTTCGACTTTTATTTTTAAAGAGTATCCGTAAAGTTCCAAAAAGGTTGGAAACAAGTAGTGGCTTGTGATGGACAATGATTTGAATATTGAATTTAAAATCAAGAAGAACTCATAAAATCGCCCAGAAAAAATGATTATTTTTTTCTTGTAGAAGTGTTGATAATTTGCTTCTATTTGATCAATGAAATGACCGATAAATAGTTCACGGATTTTGTGTCCAATAAAAATACAACAACATTATACAAAAACTTTTGGAAAACATTTTTTTTATCGGCATTTCTTTCGTAAAATCATTTTAATAATTAAATAGAACCAAATAATCAACACTTGTACACAAAAAATACACGTACCGGATACGTACCGCGTAAAAGAACCACTTCGGAAATCCACATAAAAGAACCGCAGAACTAAAGAATTTTTTATGCCGAATATTTCAAAATTGCAAGAATTGTCCAGCTCTTGTAACCTAAAAAAATTTGGAGAAAAATGACGGGAAGAATTTGAAACTGCGTAACTTCGGAAATCCGTGTAGAAAAAAATCGCCAAATTGAAGACATTTTTTTTAAGTCAAATACTTTAGAAAGAATGAAACATCAAGATCTGGTGTATCAAAAAAAATTTTTTGTTGTAAAAAAAAATCGGAATTGTGTCAGAGAATTGTCTTAGAAAAAAAATTCGGGATAACACCAGACGTTTCATGCATTTCTAAGATGCAATGATCTCACGAACTTTGATTATTGGGTCGAAGTTGCAAATTTTGAATAAAAATACGGCACGAATTTTATTATACCCTTAGTAGTTTTGGAATTATCAAGTCCATTATATTCTTCAACTAGATGCTCAGGGAGATAGAGAGAGAACCTGACAGTAGAAGATACGATTTTCTCAAGACATGTGAAACCACGAAGAATTCTTATAGGAATTGGAAATTCAAAAGCTCGAAGAAGACAAAAAGAGCCTCAATTGTGCTACAAATAATGTAATCTTCGATCCGTTTTATTGCAAAAATGGGGACTCGGTTCGTTAAACCTAAGAAACTTTTGATTAAAAATTCGATTCTGATGATCGCTTGGTACTCGTAGATCACCAGCGTTTTTTGTGGCCATGACTTAACGCGAAGTATGAAGGAACAAACAATTTAAAAAACAAAATTCTTAGTAAAGCAAAACACGATTTTAAATATTGTTAATTCATTGACAGCATTTTTTTTTTCAACTGCAATCGAACAACTTTGAATAACAAATGGTTTGAAAAAAAAATATTACCAAATGCGAACACAATCCGTTAACCGGAGCGCTCCAGTAGCACACAAAGAACACTGTGACTGCTATCCGTGCCACTTCACCAACTGAGAGATAAGCCGCTCACAGAAATTTAAAACGTGTCTCCATCCCTCAAACTAAACCCGAAGGATTACGGCACCTTTCATGTAGGGATTTTAAAATGCCGAATGATCCACTTGGAAACACCGACAAGCTCCGAATGAAACTAGAAAATAGTCGTCTCGGTTTGTCACGGTCTCGTGGTTACATATGTTAAATGTTCTCACCAAACAAAAATAAACTGAATATCGTAATCCTGGTGCTCCTGCGGAATGTGTGCTACCCCCATTCAGCCCGGTTATCGCCCTGTCGGTTTTTTTTTCGTCTTCTGTGAGTCACTTTGCTACACTCGCTACTACTATGCTTGCAGCAGTCAACCCGTCCGTTGCCCATCCCCCCTCCCCTCCCCCATCTTTCCCGCTCTTGTTTGAAGATGGAAGTTTTCACCGTTTCGACTCAGATATTAGGAAAGTTTTAGGTGACAAGTACCGAGAGCACTTCCAAATTGTTTGGTTTGGCGAAAAGCTTCCCAGTTCAGATTATGCAACGTATTTTTCGCATGAACCGGACTAAGACAAACCGACTATTCCCGCGAATGGTTCGGAAGTCGCCACCGACTGCGCTCTCGTAATTAAATTATGTGACAAAAAATCAGATAAAAATAACAAAGAAAAGAAAAAATTACCCTCGATAAATGATTAACTGAAATCATAAGTATCAGAGTATTCCGAGAAAAATAATTCTACTCCGGAAATCGTTTTACTCAGGTAAGCACCGAATCGAAGATCCACCTAAGGGACGAAATCCGTCGGCTCCAAATAATGGGCCCGGAATAGGCTAACAGGCGGAAATGGATGGAATCCCTTGGACTGTTTGTTATTGGCCAAATTGATCAATAATAGTAACCGGAATCCGGGGTTCCCGGGGTTGGGGCTTCGGGTTCGGTTTTGGTGCTGATTTGAACCAAGCCGACCCGAAGAGATTAACTTGTTCCCAAAGCCAAACCCATATGGATCGAACCGGGACCGGAATGAGTGTTTGTGTGAGGGAATGAATGGAACTGGTTAAAGAATAGATTGATTCCTTCACCACCGGTCTGGATTTTTGGTTAGCCGCACAGCCAGTGTAGAGAAAAAAAGGTGTGCATTAGGTAACGGACTCGGATCCGGTCCCCTAGGAGAATATACCTGAAAAGGATGACGGAGGACAAGATAAACCAAACATCGTGTTATTTTGATGGGACAACGAGATGCCTGAGAAGGGTCTCTACTCCAATGAGTCTAACCTTCCGAGTTCGCCATGACGGAAGATTATTCCCGGCACCGGTGATAATAGCGATGGGGATTTGCCACCATTGAGAAGGAAAAATCTGCACTAAGGTGGTCAATCGTTTCGGGTCAACTCTCAATCGGATTGCTCCAGCGGAAATGGCATTTGTCTTTCGAAAGCGGCTTCGGCTCGTTCGGCAATTTGGTGCGACAGGCAGTCCGGAAGAAGACACAAAAACTTGCTAACCAATTGTTCCCCGAGGAGGAAAATCACTGATTTCATCCATTTAACGGTGGATTGAAGGTTTCAACGTTCGACAAAGTATCACTGAGTGGTGAACTTTACTTTGAAATGGGAAAAATTGACGACAATTTCCGAATTTTCTGAACAAATTTTAGTTACTTATCTTCTGAATTGATTTTACTTACTAAAACCAGAACCAAATTAACAAATTAACAGATAAACAGATAAACAGATAAACAGATAAACAGATAAACAGATAAACAGATAAACAGATAAACAGATAAACAGATAAACAAATAAACAGAAAAACAGATAAACAGATAAACAGAAAAACAGATTAACATAAACAAATTAACACAGAACGACCGAAATTAGCTCTGCGCCTAATTCGTATTACTGTTTTTGAATTAGTTGATTTTAACAACAAAATTTCCAAAATAACTATGAAATTAGTTAAAATTGAGAATTTACTTTGCTGAAAAAACTCTTATTTTTAGAGAATGTGTTTAGTTGGTGAATATCCTGGGCACAAACCAGCAATATTTCAATCCAACACGAAATTCTCATTGACAACTAATTTTGTTATTAAAATCAGAAAATTTGTTTCTATTTATCTATCACCATCATTACTGAAGGACAGCACAAAGAAAACAAAACTGAAATGGGTATTATTAACAAGTTTATTAGCCAAAAACTCATGAGAAGTGTCAAAGCAAAACAATCCATTAAAAAGCTAAAAAGGACAGTCTTATTGAAACTGCTTGAAAATTGTTTTGATGTTTTTCGCATGTGTTCGATATATCTTTATTTAAATTTCTAAACCGATATGTAAAAATGTCGTAAACTGTTAGTGGAAATCGTATTTATTCAGAATTTGTGCGCACTTGAAGCGATTGTGCGTAATAATGTTTTTACGCGGAACAGTGAAGTGAATTTCGAATGTTTCACTCTAATTGTGATGAAGTTTTTTTGTATCTTCAAACCTTCCGAGCTGCGCCGTCCGGTGTACTACTTGTATTCGGTTTTTGTTTTCCGAGTGCTCAAAGTTTTCAGTGAGAATGAAGAAAACAATGATTTAGAAGAAAAAAAATTCAAAAAGATGTTTATGTTTCGTTTATGTCTTTTTCTCCAATACAACATCGTATTTATACCTGCCAATATGGAAAAGACAACCGCGTCTGAATTTTTTTCGGCAGTAGTGTGCCATCTAGTGGCAAGTAGTCATTACGGTGTTACCGTTTCGGTGACAGGGCGCCATATAGCTGCAGAATGCAGAAGCCAATTCAACCATTCATATTGGTTGAAAACAACATTTTATTTCTTTGATTCAACTAAAAAATTAGTTGAATGGAAATGAAATGTGCCTTAGCTAAGAAATGACAGCACGTTTAATTGGTGAATTCAACTAAAAAAAATAGTCATTTCAACAAATAAAATCAGCAAATCAACTAAATTTTTCGCGAAAATGCTGATTTCGGTCGTTCCGTGAACAAAATAAAAAATTAATCAATAATTTAATTAACAAATTAACAAAGTACTAAAAGTACCAAAAATGTAAAAAGCGAATTTGTAAAAGCAACGAATACAACACTTTGATGTAGAACTTGATGATTCGTTGACGGAAAAAGTTGTGCCATTTTCAGAAGAGAGTGTAGATAAATTTAGGAAAATCCAAGTATGTTACAAAGTCTACATGTCAAAAGAAAAGATCATTAAAATCTGATAAGGTACTGTCAACTTAAATTACAATTCGTCGCTATAGATCATGAACATGAAAATATGACCACTGTTTGCACGGTTTCATTTTCCTATATAGAAGGCGAAGTCCTCCGTCAAAATGTCATCACTTCCACCATGCTTCAAATCCGCTATGCTGTCTCCACCTTACCCGAATGCAACGGTTCCATTCTTTGGAAACCGTCTGTTTACGACTAATCAAACGGTAACGATACTCCTGATGCTCCTCTCGAATTTTCTTTCTTTTCTTTGCTGCGAATCCCAACGTCAAATCATTTCGGATGAGTGGATTCGGATCCGGTTCTTCGAGATGCCAGAAGGAGTTGTCACTTGAAACAAGCTCAAAATTGGTATTTCGGTGTCGGGTCGTTTGATTGGAAGATGTCATCGACTATAAAATAATCATTTGGCTCTCAAGAAGCGGCAACAAACGATGGGTGGCGACAGAAAAAGGACAATCGTTTCGTTGCAATTATATTTGCTCTGGTCGGTCGGACCGACGACGACAATACTGTGGACGGTTTAATTTTGGGACACTGATGATTTTTTCCAACAATAAAGTTCGAATTTAGAACACTGAAAATCGGTACAATTTCACAAGTCGTTTTGAGATGAAGGGATTTTTTTATCACTAGTATCAAATAATTTCCTTCTGCACGGAAAGACCGAAATTAGCATTTTGGCGAAAAAATTAGTTGATTTTCTGATTTTGGTTAGTTATTTTTTGAGACAACTAAAAAAATCTTACTTTTGCTAATTTAGATTTTCTAATTCTAGTTCCCTTAATAATAATAAAATATTTATTGAAATGGCTATTTTTTTAGTTGAATTCACCAATTAAACGTGGTGTCATTTCTTAGCTAAGGCACACTTCATATCCATTCAACTAATTTTTTAGTTGAATTAGAGAATTAAAAAGTTGTTTTCAACTAACATAAATGGTTGAATTGGTTTCTGCAATTCGCAGCTATACGGCGCTCTGTCACCGAAAAATCGTTGACTACTAGCCACTAGATGGCACACTACTATCGAAAAAAATTTCAGTCGCGGTTATCTTTTCTATATTGGCAGGTATAAATACGATGTTGTATTGGAGAAAAAGACATAAGCGAAACATAAACTTCTTTTTGAAAATTTTACTTCTAAATCGCTGTTTTCTTCATTCGACTTCGCGAAATCGACTCTCTCACTGAAAACTTTGAGCACTCGAAAAACAAAAACTGAATACAAGTAGTACATCGGACGGCGTAGCCCGGAATGAGAAGATACAAAAAAACATCATTTGACGTGTACAATTAGAGTGCAACATTCGAAACTCATTTCACTGTTTCGCGTAAAAACATTATTACCCACAATCGCTTCAACTGCGCACAAATTCTGAATAAAAACACTTTCCACTAACAGTTTACGTCATTTTTACATATCGGTTCAGAAATTTATATAGGGATATATCGTAACACATGCGAAAAACATCTAAACAATTTGCGAGCAGTTTCAACAAGACTGTCCCTTTTAGCTTTTTAATGGATTGTTTTGCTTTGACACTGCTGTCCTTCAGTAATGACGGTGATAGATAAATAGAATCAAATTTTCTGATTTTAATAACGAAATTAGTTGTCAATGAGAATTTCGTGGTGGATTGAAATACTGTTTGTTTGTGTCCAGAATATTCGCCAACTAAACACATTCTCTAAAATTAAGAGTTTTTTTCAGCACAGTAAATTCTAAATTTTAACTAATTTTATAGTTATTTTGGAAATTTTGTTGTTAAAATCAACTAATTCAAAAACAGTAATACGAATTAAGCGCAGAGCTAATTTCGGTCGTTCCGTGTGGGAATGACCGGCTATGAAGATTACAATGTGTCAGTTTATGTGCTAGTTTCGCAAAAAAAAGACTACTATCGTTAGTCTAGCTTGTGGTTTAAGTACTTGATTATTTTGTGTCCGTGTCAATACACAATTCTGCTAACATGATTCCTACAGTAAGTATCAATCTTTTAAAGTTGTGTGTTTGAATTGCTTCAAAGTCCACGCAGCACCTTGTTAAATTATACCTTGTCAAGCAAGATAAGCAATCTTTCAGAATCCTATCCCTTCCGAAGCACGTTTCAAAGTAACCCGATGGCTACCGAGAGCACATAATAACAATAATTATTCCGAACAAAGCGCTTTGCCTCATCAACAGTAATAAACAATCTTCCGGGAAGGGCGGACATGCCACTTTCCACCCGTTTCCCATTGGCCTCCGGTCAGTGAGCATCGATACGGAAATCGTCCGAACATTCCACCAGGCTGTGGTCATAAAACTCTTATCTAACACCAGTGCAGCTGTCGGGACTAAACCGGACGCTCATAAAGTAGTACACATGCAGGGCGATTCATAAACTACTGGTCCAGTGCTCAGTGTCTGCCCTCCCTTTCTAGTTGTCGGGACTTAACCTCAAAGCAAACCATTTGTCGCAGCCGAACCGAAGCTCTGCTTCTTATTTCTACCAAATATGTATCTTCGCTAGTTTTGCATCATTATATCGTTATATTCGAACTATTCTGTTGACGAAAAAAAAACCTTTCCTAAACTCTTCACAAAAATTAATTCGTCCTTGAAAAAGTTTACCTTACGATTTACTCCCAAATTATGGTGCTTTTATGAACTCCTGAAAAAAGGAAATGAAAATTAGTAAATGAAAAATAAAACTCAGTTTGGCAAGACATTCGCAGTAGCGGTCCTATTCTCTTTTTTTCAAACTGACGTTAGAAGTTCAACATAAATTGCTAATGCACGGTTGAGTCGAAGACGAAACGTTGAACAAATAGAACAAGTCACGTGCACTTAATACTAAAACACATCAATGAATCGATATTTATAATTGGTTTCAACATACTTCGCAGTCGATTTTTGCGTACAGAACCATTGCATGGTTAATGCAAAAAGTATCGAATGATGATTAAAAATTAAGATGGAACTGAAAACTACAAATTAAGCTAAATTACTATGAAACAGCATAAATAGTTACAAAATTCACTTTGCAAAAATAACAAAAACACGAACAACTAATACGAAAACAACAGAACTCGTATCGTCGAAAAAATTTCTAAAAATTAAAAACCACATACAGATCAAAGCACCACTGGAATAAAATCAAGTAAAGGGTGATTTTTCAAGAGCTTGAGAACTTTTTTAAACAATAAAACGCATAAAATTTGCAAAATCTCATCGGTTCTTTATTTTAAACGTTAGATTGGTACATGACATTTACTTTTTGAAGATAATTTCATTTAAATGTTGACCGCGGCTGCGTCTTAGGTGGTCCATTCGGAAAATCCGCTTTTTTATCGACAAATTTTGTTCAGCGATGAGGCTCATTTCTGGTTGAATGGCTAAGTAAATAAGCAAAATTGCCGCATTTGGAGTGAAGAGCAACCAGAAGCCGTTCAAGAACTGCCCATGCATCCCGAAAAATGCACTGTTTGGTGTGGTTTGTACGCTGGTGGAATCATTGGACCGTATTTTTTCAAAGATGCTGTTGGACGCAACGTTACAGTGAATGGCGATCGCTATCGTTCGATGCTAACAAACTTTTTGTTGCCAAAAATGGAAGAACTGAACTTGGTTGACATGTGGTTTCAACAAGATGGCGCTACATGCCACACAGCTCGCGATTCTATGGCCATTTTGAGGGAAAACTTCGGAGAACAATTCATCTCAAGAAATGGACCGGTAAGTTGGCCACCAAGATCATGCGATTTGACGCCTTTAGACTATTTTTTTGTGGGGCTACGTCAAGTCTAAAGTCTACAGAAATAAGCCAGTAACTATTCCAGCTTTGGAAGACAACATTTCCGAAGCAATTCGGGCTATTCCGGCCGAAATGCTCGAAAAAGTTGCCCAAAATTGGACTTTCCGAATGGACCACCTAAGACGCAGCCGCGGTCAACATTTAAATGAAATTATCTTCAAAAAGTAAATGTCATGTACCAATCTAACGTTTAAAATAAAGAACCGATGAGATTTTGCAAATTTTATGCGTTTTATTGTTTAAAAAAGTTCTCAAGCTCTTAAAAAATCACCCTTTATTAAAACCTGTAAAAAAAAAGAAAACAGAGAACATACAAACGGGAAATCGACAAATAAACAGTTAAATCAAAATAAAAACAAGCAGTAACAGTAAACACAGTACACTGAAAATAGAAAACATGGACAAATGCAACAAGCCCGATTTATTTTTATAATTACTATAAAATGAAATTAGGTAAAAAGCATAAAAATTCTTATTAAAACATAGTAATAATTAAGTACTGTAAAAAATAGCAAAATTCAGAAAACATGCGAACATAAGCAAAATTAAAAGTAAAAGAGAAGAAACTCGAACAAAAATATAAAAAGTTATTAGCATGAAGCTAGCAATAATCAAATTACTAAAACAATCAAATTACTCATAACTACAATAATATAAACACTAGAAATTACATATCAACGAAAGTAGTAATACTTTAAAAAAAGCCTGTTTTAATCCACTTAGTAGTGTAATGATGCCTTTCTCATATCAATCATACAATAATATATCATACTGTGGTATTCTTCAAAATAATTTTCTTTAATTCTTAAAAGAATAACCGAAATTGGATTGTTTGATCGTGTACTGATAAAAACTATCAACTTCAGAAGATTTTTTACGGTCTTTCGCCCTTTTCAGTGATGGTATAAATTTTTCAACATACACTACCATATATTTCCTGATCCGGAACTCGGATCCGCATGAAATTCAAGAATTACGTATGGGACCACAGGACCTTTCATTTGAACCTAAGTTTGTGAAAATCGGTCGCGCCATCTATGAGAAAAGTTAGAACACATATTTTCATTTTTTTTTCACATTTTACCCCATAACTCCGGAACCGGATGTCGGAACCAAATAATATTCAGAAATTTCGTATGGGACGATAAGACCTTTCATTTGAATCTAAGTTTGTGAAAATCGGTTCTGCCATCTCCGAGAAAAGTTAATGCAAAAAAACGTCACACACACACACACACACACACACACACACACACACACACACACACACACACACACACACACACACACACACACACACACAGAGACATTTTGCGTACTCGATGAACTGAGTCGAATGGTACATGACACTCGGCCCTCCGGGCCTCGGTTCAAAAGTCAGTTTTCACAGTGATTGCATAACCTTTCTATATGAGAAAGGCAATAAACAAATTTACGAACACAGGTACAAATTGTTATAATTCCAATCGGCGTAAATAAAGGAAAAATATCAACCAAACAGAAGACAGATAATAATGAAAAAAAATTCAACACAGAAGAATTAGAAAATGTACGACAAAATCAAAGAAAAATAACCAAAATAATAACATTCCTAAATTAGCGAAAGGAAGAAAATGAAGACCGAAAAAAATTTGACGATGAAACAACAACGACAAAATCTCGACGAATAATTTCCAAAAGAAAAAAAACTGGATTAAAATAAGAACATTTGCTTTCATAACAAACAAGTAAAAAAAAAGACTGGTAATGTGGAGACACTTCACAAAATCAGCCAACAGAAAAAGAAAGAAATGAAAAAAACCTCTTCTTAATCCACCTAGTGGTGTGATAATATCTTTCTCTTGTATTTCGAACAGTCTCTTTGAAACATATTTTTTCGTTAGGATTATTTCTGACACGAATTTGGGCTGATTTTTTACACAAAATCATTCAGATTTTGTCGGTTAGTTAAAAATAGAAACATGATTTACTGGTCCTACGCAAAATTTGAGCTAAATCGGATATGGGTAAGACGGCAACGCCCGGCGGTCAAAGTTTGAAAATTTACGATCTTGAAATATCTCCATAGAGGGGGCGAAGGAGGCAGAGATTGGAAGATGGAAATTTTTTGGATCCCAAAGACTTAACATTGTAAAAAACTTTCAGATTTAGTGTAAACCCGAATAAAATCTAAAAAAAAAACAATTCTTTGAAAAATCTCGACTTAGAGATTTCTGAAATTAAAGAATTTTTGTTATGCCAAATGAATTAGAATTTCATAAAACGTGGAAATTTGTTGTTATATCGAAAAAATTTCATGCAATTCTAAGACATTCGACAACAAAGAAAATTCGATTCCGGAAATCACAAAGTCCCAGAGTCGAAAAAATCGAGTTGTTTGAACAGGATCAGGGTCATGTCGTCGAAAGCCATTTAGCCGAAAGCCGTTTCGCCGAAAGGGTCATTTCGCGGATTCCTGCAATTGTCTTAAAATCGTAATGGGAATCGATTTAAAATAAGGACAAATTAAAGATGATTGAAGAAGTTCAACTTCATGAACCTCAGAACGGAGTTCCCAAAGAAACTTGTTGACTATTACCCACTAATCATCAAAGCAATTCCATAGGTATCTACCAAGCAAATGTATGTGGTATTTTCCGATTACTAAATAAAAAAATATCTAATGCGGCTTCGCCACATCGATTTGATTCGTGTGCTGTCCGACCTCGCTACCGCTCGTTCGGACCTAACTAAAGCAAAGAAACCTAGCTTTGAGCAGACCGGGCAAACGAGGCGGTTACAGGTTTGTATGCAAGAGGCCGTCGCTTCCGACGGCGGGTCGGCGGCCAACTCAGCCGGCGTCGCCTCGGCGGCTTTATGCCGCCGAGCCATCTTATCTTCGTTTATGTGGCTGTGCCACATCAGTTATACAGGGAGCATAATAACACAAAAAAATATTTGATGTATTCAAACTTACCCTTTCGGCGAAACGACTTTCGGCGAAATGACCTATTCGGCGAAACGACTTTCGGCGAAATGGCATTCGGCGAAACGACTTTCGGCGAAATGGCTTTCGGCGCAATGACCCGCTCCCGTTTGAACATATTGGAGTGGATCATTTCGCCGAAAGTCGTTTCACCGAATGCCATTTCGCGGAAAGTCGTTTCGTCGAAAGGGCCATTTCGAATACATCACATTTTTTTTTTGTTTTTATGTCTCCTGGATAATTGATGTGTCGCGGCCACATAACTAAAGTCAAGAAGTACAATTGCAGGTCAACAAAATTGGCATTCACGCTATCATCTTTCATTTGCCTATATTTTAAATCAATGCGAATTACGATATTAAGAAAATTGAAGCATTCGGTGAAACAGTTTTCGACGAAATAGCATTCGGCGAAATGGCCCTCTTGATGAAATGTCATTGACTATTTCGGTGAAACGCCTTTCGGCGAAATGATTCTGACCCGCACGTAATTCCGAAACCGGAAATCGGATCCGGATATTTCGAGAGCGTTCTATGGGAAAGTGCGACTTTTCATTTGATCCTAAGTTTGTGTAAGTCGGCTCAGCCATCTTCGAGAAATTTGATTGCTCTTCTGTGTTTCTCTGTTGTACTCTGTTCTGCTCTTCTGGGCTGTACTCGACTGTTCTTTTATGTGCTCTTCTCTTCTGTACTCTGCTCGACTGTGCTCTGCTGTGCTGTACTCTTCTATTATCTACTCTTCAGTGCTCTGCTTTTCTGTACTGTGCTATTCTGTACTTTGCTTTTCTGCGCTCTGCTTGACTGTGCTCTGTTCAGCTGTGCTATTCTGTGCTCAGCTATTCTGTGCTCTGCCTTTCTGTGCTCTGCTCGACTGTGCTCTACTCTGCTTTTCTCTGCTCTTCTATACTCTGCTATTCTGTGCTCTGCTATTCTGTGTTCTGCTATTCTGTGCTTTGTCCGACTGTGCTCTGCTTTTTTGTGTTCTACTGTTCTGTGCTCTGTTCGGTTGAAATTTTGGTAAAAATTATTGAATTCTGCAAAATTTTCCTAATGTTTTCACAGTCAAAATATACACACCGAGAACTTTGTTTGTGAAGGTAACTAAACTAACTGTGTTTCACGCAACGATTTATTTTATTGAAACAGTGACAAATGAAAAAAATAGATTTAATATAGCAAATATTGATACTCGAAACTACAAAACTAGATGTTTGGTTTTCCTCATTGGATTAGTTTGTTTTAGTAAATACTTCGATAAAAATATATATTTTACTGGTAATTTGAAGGAAAAAACAATTTCGTATAAATTTAACTTGCAAAATCAGTTTAACAGAAACTAACTTTAGATAAAGGTATTGTTTGTAGTGTTTTGAATTAAACTAGGCAGTTCAAATAAATGAAAAGATATTAACTTAAAATGCTTAGTATTTCAACTTACGCTTTTGTCTGCTAAAACCATACATTTTGAGGGATGTTCTGATACTTTATTTTCGATTTATATGTTTTTAGCAATTCCAATTATTTACATTTATAAAATTCCAATTGTATACGTTCCATAATCAAGTCCTGATGTATTACTTTTTACAGTATTCGATAATTCGGTGTACAAAGACGAACCAGGCTCCAGCTGAAAGGCTATTAAGTGAAGAAAACTAAACTAAACTGATTCCGTGTCCTTTCAGTCCGGTCAAGTTAAAGATATCCTGAATCAAGTATTTGTTGTGAAAAAATGTGTAATGTTATGCAGTTTCGTATATTATTAATCATCAATACTTACGCTAGGAATGTTGAAAGATCCCGAGAAAATTAAATAAGCGGATAGAATTTCACTTACGAAAAAGGCATTGCACGGCATTGCATTTACGGAATTCTTTTAGAACATGACTCTAACATTCGATAGTTGGTTTCAATTAGGTCAACATTAGAAAACTTTGTAGAGTTAGCAAGTAAATACTATAGAACTGCCGTAATTAGTAGATAAGCCTAAAATACAAACGATATGAATACAGAATGTACAGGACATAAAACAAAGCTAGGGTCATAAAAGCATAACCGTGCAAAGCCTCCAATTTCAACTGGATAGGTTAAAGACACATAAAATATGAAAAGCACACAGGAAAAGTCCTATAAACGTGATATCGCGTCAAACTTACGGGGTACTTCTCCAATTTGCCTTTAACTAGAGCCACAAATCAAATCACGGACGATGACGGCGACGACGACTCTCCGAATCAGGAGAGAGAGTAGATGATGATATGGGGAAAGTTATATTTTTACGATGCTGACGCTTGATGATACGAATTTGCGATTGCAGCCGTAATATCAAATCATTTCCTTTTTTTGTTTCCTCCGATTCCATAGAAAACGGACCCGGCTTCGTCGCCTTGACGAAATAAAATCAGAAAAACAAAAAACCATTCGAACTGTCGTATAAGCCTGAATTCGTGACTGGGTGTCCTGCTGCCGTCCCTAGCAGGTCGTAAAAAAACCTGTCCTAGCAAAGGCATAATGACAACGCCTTTCCACATGGCGGCCCATCACGAATAGTCGATCCGTCATTTGATGGCCCTTGGTCTTCCGCCATCACCAAAGTGAGAGATTAGAACCGCTAATGGACTCGGCGTGTGCGATTGTGTGTGTGTGTTCGGGAGTTTGTGGCCAGTATCGGCTGATCCGGGCGGTAAATGGGCGGATTTTATGGCTGCTCTGTCTGCGAACTGATACCCCATTAGGGAACACCGTAAATCGTGAATGTTGGTCTAGTTGGTGGTCAATGAATATTCCTATTTCATATTGCATAATTTGGACACAGCTTGTGTTCATTTTCTGTGGATTTCCCTGAAAGGTCCTATTTGAACAGCGCCAGATGGACGTTTCAATAGATCGGTAACTGAATCCAGCCACAAATCTCGTATCATCAAACAAACAGCGCATTATCCGGCCTCGGTCATAGTGTTGAAAGTTTACCGTACCGGAAGCGGTTTGAGCGGAGCTAAAATTAAAGTGTCCATAGAAAACAATATCCGCCGATTATGGAGGGTCAACCGGCTGGTTATCCATCGGCCAGGCGATTATTTGAACAGCACGTGAAAGGTTAACCCCAGCCCAGCTATTGATTACAGGCGAAACCGCAATGGTTTGCTCTCTCTCTCTCTCTCTCTCTCTCTCTCTAGCACCAGTTCAATCGTGGTAATGGAAGGGAGTAGGAGACGATTTTGGATGCTAGCGGAGAGATAACCAACGGACACAGCCTAACCATCAGCAGTGTGCTGTAACCCCATCATTCTGGTAATTTGCGGATTTTATTTACACAAATAATGGTCGTTTGATTATGGACAAACAGTCTGGAACTCGTCGGCGATGATTGTGTTGCCCTCCTGTGATCTGTAAAGCCGTTCTTTGCTTTTGACTGGGACAAGTCCCGCAGAATAATCAAGCTTCGTTCTATTTCGTGGTAAGTTGTTCCAAACAAATAGTCGTAGTCGGACGATAATAATCTGTTATGATTATTTTTAGATTGATTTCATTGAAGTGTTTGTAAATCATTTGACCAGCGCTTGACTGTGGATCGGACGGTTGGAAGTGGACAACCTCGAAAAGTATGCTCCCGAAAAATTGACAAGAAGGTAATAGCAATTATTGAGAAAAATCCCAATCTATCTGTGCGAAATGTGACTCATAGAATTTAGGAACTTAAAATCATACGTACGAAAAGTGAAGGAGAAGCAAGGACTGAAAGCGTACAAAATGAAAATTGTGCCCAATCACAATGACAAGCAAAACTTCACTGCGAAAAATCGTGCCAAGGTGATTTACACCATTTTTTGTTGTATCACAATGGACGACAAAACATACGTGGCAGAAGACTTGAAACAGCTTCCGCGCTTGGTTTTTTACACCGCAATACGAAAGAACGCCGTTGCCGAGCATTTCTGGATAAAGAAGATGTCAATGTTCCTAAAGAAGTATTTGATTTGACAGGCCATACGTAGTTGTGGTCGATAATCGAAAAGTTTAGTTTCTTCCGGAACTATTAATAAGTTTGTGTACGAGAAAAATTGTTTGCAATAGCACAAGCAATCATACCATTTATCAGAAGACACAACTCTCCAGCTCTGTTGTGGTCGAATTTGGCCTCTTGTCACTATGCGAAATCCATCCTGGAATGGTCAAATGCGCGTCAAAAACAGTCAATCTACTTCACTGTCCAGAGAATAAAGAAGTAACTGATAACGGGATCATGCATGCCTTAGTTGGGGCGGCGTAAAGAAAGTCGATGAAATGCGTTATTGCGGAGAGCTCGAGGCCGAATTCGTTACATTGCATCGACTCGATTCTATTAGCGCCATTAGGGTCCAAATTTCATCTCCACCGGACTTTTCCCTGCTTCAAATAAATAAATTAATTAATTATATTTCAGAGCAGAGCGAACGAGTGAACAGTATAGGGATTTCAAGCAGTGAAAATCCACAAAATGCTTGGTCGTCGATCTTCCAATCATGAATCCCTCAATATAGTATTCAAACTTGAAAGGCTCTTTCATTCTCGTAAACGTAATGATCGAGCATTTGGATTACCGGTCAGGTGATTCAATTCAAAATTTTATTCCAATCTGCAAAGATTACCAATTGTCGCTGAAGGAACGTCGCATCCTGCTGTGCTGCGAAAAACATGATAGATCATGAGGTCATTTGCGAAAGATATCATCCAGAGAAAGATCAACGTCGTTAAAGTACAGCAAGAAAATCAAAGGGCTCAGATAGCCCCCCTGCGGAATTCCAGATGTTGCAAAAAATTCTTCCGAAACATAATCGTCAATTTTAACATATGAATGTACCAAAACCAAGTCGATCTAATTTTGCAAGTGTGATGCCACGATTAATTTTATTGAAAGCAGAGTACAAATCGGTATAGACGACGTTCGCCGGAAAACCATTTGACCGTTGGTCACATAAGATGTGAAGGATAAGAGATTGGTGGCTGTGGAACGCTTAGACGTAAACCCGTGTTTGAAATCATTGATATACTGTTTGCAATAGATTTTTTTTATTTATTTTAAAGATATTTTTTGTCAGGCCTATTTGCGTACAAGCATTACGTGGCCGATTAAGCCGATTTTTTAAATAATTTTTTTTTTAATTTGGATCTCGTTGTCATTCTTTTTCTAGGGGGAGAGGAGCTTCCATTTCCCTCCTGTGTTTCCCGTCTTCTTTTCGTTGCTAGTTGCTGTAGATGCACCTTGTTGTACACTGGTTGCAATTGCTGGTTGGTTGGAGGGTAAGTTGTTGCTGTAGGGGATGATGATGGATTCGTTGAAGGGGATGCTTCATTGTTGTTGGTGGATGTCACAGGTGTACTGGGGTTGCTTGGGGTTGGTGTGAAGGAAGCACCGTTGTCCTTTGGTGTAGTTGTCTCCTTGTCCAGTTTATCACATGGCTTACCGTAGTGAACAGCTTTTTGGCAATATTGAGATGTGGCCATCTGATTGTCATAGGTAACAAGTGATTTGCACGGTATTCTTGTATCTTGACCGAAAGTCACATAAGAATGTATAGGCCTCTTCAAGCACATGCGTAACAAACGTACGCCATTTGGAATACTGGGGAAAAAGTTCTTCCTCTTTTCTTTTTCGATAGAGAGAATCTCTCCGTATTGGGACATAGTTTTACGAATATAAGGATCGATGACGCTTGAGGGAAGATCATGCACGCGCACTTCTATAGCACTATCCTCCATATATACTGGAATGTTGCACCTAATGTTTTCGTGCTCCACATAGTGCTCATTGTTATTGACTTTTGCGAATTGAATTGCATCCAACTTTTTGTAAAACTGTCTTATTGAATTGAAGTAAATGCACACGTTAAGCAAACCTTCAAGTTCTCGTATTGAAGGTCGAATTCTGCACTACTCTATTCTTTCGTACCGGCGGTAGCTTTTGTTCGTTTGGTTCACCCATTTCGAGTTCGTTCTATTGTTCACTACACAATACTGTACTTGGTTTCTTCCGTCCCGAACGTAAGCGGTTTTGTTTTATCGACTGACTTGGATGAGATGTGAAAGCGAACTGTTTGCAATAGTTTAAAACTGGAGTCAGTATTACTTCTTCGAATAGCGTAGAGATAGCGCTTACACAAGTAATGCTAAGTTGATTGTATCTCTTCTGTTATCCTTCTTGCAGACCGAAAACTTAAATGAAGCTTTCCATAAGTTGGAAAACACTCCCTTAGCTAGTGACATTCTAAATAAACGGCAAAGGGATGGGATAAATCCTGTTAGAAATTTTTTCCAGATAACTGTTAGTATTCCGTTTAGGCCCGCAGAAATGGAAAACTTCATATCAACGAATGCCGTTTGTATCGATTTCAGGTCTATAGCGATAGAATGTAAAGCAGAATTAAATACCGAAGTATTGATCGCCGCGAATCTCCGTGTATGTGTATGTCTGTATGTATAAAACTTTTCCCGCAGATGACTGAACCGATTTCCACGAAATAAGATTCAAACGAAAGGTCTTATGATTCCATAAAAAATTCCTGAATTTCATTTTGTTCCGAGTCCCGGTTCCGGAATTACAGGATAGAATGTTCTCAAGTCCGTTCCAATCTATAGGTCTTGTCAGTTAACGGCTGAACGTATCCATCCCGATTATACCAGTGCCCGTCCTAGTTCGTGGAACGAACTCACTTTTCTCTAGGATGGCTTATGGTCTTATGAATTTTAAAGCGCACCGGTACGTATATGCGGTGGTACGGAAGAAGAAAACACATCACCGCCTCTACGAAGGAAGCACGCTCGATTTTAAAAAACAGTTTTCACCGGTTCAGCACCGAGCACACATGAGTTTTCAACCGTTTTGAAGAGAACATAATCACGACACGAATGTCTGTTGCCGGTGTGTGATTTTTGTTAAGTACAGTGCTGAGGTAAAGACAGGATATTGAAAGATCAAAATGTCTAACCTTTCTATAGTTGACGACACAAAAAGTACGAAATTTTTTAAACAGATTGTAAAATTATTCCAACTTGTAAGACTGACTATTCAATGGTCCTTAAAGCTTACTGCAACTTTGACTGGCTTCCGATTCCGGTTCCGGAAACAGTCATTCAATATGTCCAATATGAAAGCTGTATCGATTTCACGTGAAATGGTAATAAGAAAGGCATCAATACACCACTAGGAAGATTAAAACATGTTTTACTACTAGTATTTGACGTGAATATGCTTTGTTTGTTTCGATTGGTTTTTCGAACGTCTAATAATTCTTCGATTCTGTCCATTCAGGTTCAATTTATTTCAAAGTTTCTATTATTATTTTGAAACATGGAGGAGCATGCTCATTGCTCCATTCCTGGCAATGAAAGAGCCGATATTTTAGCCAAATGTGGTGCTATCGAGGGTGAAATCTATGAGCGACCGATTGCTTTCAACGAATTATATAGCGCGTCTCGCCAAAGAACACTTGCCAGCTGGCAAGCTTCTTGGGATAAAGATGATCTGGGTCGGTGGATGCACTCAATTATTCCTAAAATATCGACAAAGGCATGGTTCAGGGGACTGGATGTGAGTAGAGATTTCATTCGTGTGATGTCCAGACTCATGTCCAATCACTACACGTTAGATGCACATCTCCTTCGAATTGGACTTTCCGAGACTAATCATTGTGCTTGCGGCGAAGGTTACCGCGATATTGACCATGTTGTTTGGACATGCGTGGAGTTTCGTGATGTCAGATCTCAACTAATAAATTCCTTGCGTACCCAAGGTAGACTATCCAATGTCCCAGTTCGCGACATTCTTGCTTGTCGTGACCTTCCATACATGAAACTTCTTTATCATTTCATAAAGAAAATTGGAGTTTCAATTTCATAAAGGACCCTTTTAAGACTTAGTTCTGATTCCAGCTGCGACCATGAGTTCAACCAATAGCTATATTAGAATAGAAATTATGTAATGATACAAACAAACTCAAAATAGTTTATGAAATTATCAACAAAATGTCTGAAAATAACAGCTTATTTTATAATTTAAAGAAGTTAATCGTTCGGTTCAAATAATATTTCCGAGTAGATTTCATAATTAATGACGAATTACCTAAGATGATTTTTAAGTAATAAGAGGAATATGTTTTAATAAATTAAAATCGTTGCGACTATTTTAGAATTATATTAGGATAAGAATTGTATGTAAAAGTGTTGCTACGGCGAAGAAAAACTTATGTAAACTGCCTTAAGAAATAAACGCATTTATGAAAAAAAACAGGGGAACAAATATATATTTTCATATAGGTTTCTTTTAACAATTTTCGAGTGTTATGATTTAGTTTGATTCCTGTATTTTCGAAAAATTATCAGTTTTTCATTTGGCCGCTTTACGGTTTTAATCTATTTTTGTTGACCAGGAAATATTTCAAACTCGATTCGGAGATCGCCTTCAAAATTGTTTAGACCTTATTAAAAAAAATTTTTTTCTAGATTTTTTTAATTTGCCTGTCAACTTATCTAAAGCATTCGACTGCAGCATTGATTTCGTTATCTAGTATTTTGAGGAGAAGTACATTATATTTTTCTAAACTATTTCTTTGATATTTAGAATATAATAATAAATTTGTACGCAGCTATTTGAATATTGAATTGTCATTTTTTGACTAGTAATTTGAAAAAAAGTCTTTTGGGAAAACAATGTACGCAAAATGCTTTTGTGCTGACAAAGTGTGTATGTCCAGAAAGTTTCATTCAAATCGGAAAGGCTTCTACCAATATTTATTCGAATTGGCACCAAAGAGCTCTCGAATTCAATCGATCATAAGACTACACATAGGCGCTGGAAATTTTAGTGAGATTTGGCTTGCTGTCACTGCAACCTCTATCCACCCAACTGCCCATTTAGGCGTGAGTAGTTTCTCAGTATTTCAGAGATGAAGAGACGCGGTAACAAAATGTAGCAGTCGACGAACGCAGTGTTCAAATCGTTGAGTAAAATATTTCAAAAAAAGTTTGTCATTTCATCGAAGCCGAAAGGGGATTAGAAAAATTGTTTTGAAAGGACACAATATTAATAGCAGCAACAAAAAAATCACGATTAAAAACCGCTTGTTTGTTTATTTCAAATTAATAGAGTCATAGGGCTATTGTACCAATAGCCATCTCATCTCAGAGTCGTCATATTATTTTACCGATTACTCAACTTTCAATCAACGAATTGTGATGAAATCGGATACAATGTTTTTGCTTCGGCCCTAAAAAGCAATAGTTCGAAAATTGTTCAATATTGTTGCTATGGCGACGCGAAAACTTGTAGCGAATTTTCATTTTACTCTTAAAGTCAATCAATCGAACAGAGACAGCTGATCTCATTCTAACTAATGGTTTTCGTAGATGAGACTGGAACCTAACGTACCCTAACTTATTCCAGAGTAGGTTCAGATTCAAGTGAAAACGACATGAGATAATGATTGATTCACATGCAATTAAGTATTCGCAAATATTCAATATTCCTAATTATTTTGAACGGAAAACGAGATACTTGCGCTTCGTCTGAAAAAAAACCGACTCTGTTCACGTTGGGGAGCCGCTCACCGCTTACTGAACTTATCATGTAAATTTCCCGGAAAACTTGATGTTGATTGATTTTGCTCTCCTTCGGCTACTCCAAAAGTTTGTCGTCCCGGAGTTCAGTTGCAGGAACATCAGCGACGATCGCCGAATCGAATGGGTGTAAATTTCGACAGTAGAAAAATCCGCCAGCAAGGCGCGAAGGTGACAGGCGGATTGCAGCCGTAAAAGAAATGTTGTCACACCATTCCAAAACTCCTGACATTGCTGCTTGCCATGGAAACAGGCTCGGCAGCTGCTGCTGCTGTGTGTGTGTGTGTCAAACGGTCTGTGAAGTTTTGTTGACACACAGCCGTCGTGTGTCGTTTTCTAACCGGGGAAAACTTTGCCGCTTCCCGACGAGTGCAGTCAGTGTGCGAAAAGGTGAATTGCGTGAAAAGCATAAGATGCCTTGTCATAGCCCTTCAAGCCAAACGGCAGATTTCTGTGGTGTCAGGACTGTGAAATCCGAAAGCTGGCTTTCGGGGCGCAGATTCATGGTATTAGGATGGTTCAACTAAAAGAGGTGAATATTTTTAATAAATGTCAGATTAGTTTCGGTTGAAAAATGAGGATTCCCAATAATTCAAACCCGTTACGTAACTTGGTGATCGCCGACTGGACAAGTATTTCCCAAGCTGATGACCAAAATAATCAATCTTAAAGGATGCATCACGAAGTTTCATCAGTCTCACCAGAAGCCACCAGCTAGTCTTCAATATTCTCGACTCGTCGAGTAAATTAAAAATGCCCGATTGCTTCCAAAACAAGAAGAGAACCCACTCAATGCGGAACATGCCAGAATTAACCGGAAACAACTGAATAAAACATGTTTGGCAAAGTGATTAGGAAGTGTGTTTTATTTGCAGCTCACGGAAAATAGCAGCATTTCTGATACCGTTGCCCGTTTTTGACATTGAAGGAAAGGATTTTCTATATCAGAGGGGGCGTTCAGGTCGTTCAGGTGCCTGGCAAAGGTGGCTCGTAATTTGATACTATTTATCTTGTGCCGGTCTTTGCCAGGTACCAAACAAACCGTCCGTGCAGTGAAATATCGGAGCCAACAAAATTGGTAAATGCGGTGTAAACTGAAGTTTTTCGGGTGAAACGTTCTGTTATGTGAATGAAATTGGATGGTGAAAAACGTTGTGCAGCAGCATTGTGTTCGGAAATTCGAAGAAGCAAAAAAAAGAAAGTATTGCAATATTGAACCTGATTGAATCGTCGAGTTACCGAACCGTTGCAGACATTCCAAGGGTTGGAAGAAAATGAAATCCATAATTTTTTAAAATGAATTACCAATCGGATCGTTTTTATCGGAAGCAGCGAAGTTGCGATAGAAATTCTCTATTTAATGTCACGTAAGCTCAATGTGAAGAAGCTTTTTTCACATGAAATGAACAAAAATTTGAAACGCATTTAATTTTATTTGTACCCAACAAATTACTGACTAGAAAGTTATTGATGGATTAAAAAGCGAGCATATTGTCTTGCCCCAGAGACAGGATTGCAACACACAACCTTTTCCAACTTAGGGAAATCGTTCTACCAAATAAATTACTCTAGATGTGTTGAAACATAATCACATCAATGTTGACTTTAAAAGGCAATAATGTAATGATAAAACTCGACCCTTGATTCCGAAAGTTGCCGGTTTTCTAAGGAGGCCAATACATCACAATCAAACGATGGTGCGTGAGATTCAACTGAACCAAAGTAGAAGCGCAAATTACATTCAGTTGTTTTCTGAGTGCAGCATAGTGACATTTTTCTCCAACCGCTACAGAGGATTATACTCGAGCAGCCTTGTTGCAGTACGGAAAGATTCTTTCCATCGAAATAAAAAAGTATGCGTGTGTTATGTCACAGACATAACTGGATGTCGTGAATCAATTAGTTGATCACTTATATTAGTTGTACCAGCTTTTCCCTTCATCACTACTAAAATTTGAAACGAAGCACCTAAACTGAGTCGGTGCTATGCATTTTAGTAGAAAGTTCCTACAACAACTACTAACTCGGGGACGGGTATAGCGTGATGGTTAAGTCGATGCCCTTTCACGCAGTCCACCTGGGTTCGATTCCCAACCCCGCACATAGGGTCAGAAAATTCTTCTAGTTCGAAGTGGCGAATGACATTAAAATTAAAACCTCTATAATCGAAACCAAAAAAAATAACTAACTCTAACTGGTTGAAAAAAGGACTGTATATAGTACAGTAAAGTAAAATTTGGCTTAGTTCTTAGGGAATATGGTAATTGTTTTAAAAAGAACTGATTCGAAGAATTATGAAATTTGGCTCAGAATTAAACTACAATTTAGTTATTACAAACTAACTTCATGGAATTAAATTCTCCTTCCGATGATCGAAGTCCAAATGAGAGCACGACTTGAGCGTTTCACGCTTTATCCTTGGTTTGTTCTTATTGATGTTGGCGGGAGAAACTCACATCGATATCCAGTTCCGTCTGTAGCACTAGAAGAAACTAAAGGTTTTCAACCAAAGTTTACCTTTTATACTTGTCCAGTAGATAATCGGAACTGATATGTGCCTGATCGTCGTCCGGATGCAAAAAAGGCAAACAAGTGTGATGAAATTTCCTCATTACTTCCAAAGGTTTATGGAACCTTCGTTTTTCAGTCATTTATGGTTATCTCCCGCTGTTCAAAATTTAATTACAAATTCCTGTTCATATTTCTAATAGCTTGTAGAAAAAATTACGTTGTTTGGTTAAGTACATTAAGACATATTTGCGAGATAAAGTTCTGCCCATTCTTGTACAGGGTAAATTCTGAAAAGGCGCCCTATAGTAAAGTAAGTCGTATTCACGACAAAAGAGTACAAGTTTTTTTTCGGAATTTTGAATGGTGTTCGGGGATTACGCATACGCCAAAGAAGAAATCAATTTTTTTATTGTGTGATTTTCCGTCAAATTTCACCAATTCCTTCTGCAATTCCTTTTTGTGTGATTTTCGGATTTACCCATGTAAATCGCTGGTCACCTACGACAAACAGCTGGTTACATATCAGTGTCGTTAGAGACCCATTTACTGAGGAGATTCTTTAGAGAAACTAGGCCAGAAGACATCAAAATCCAAGAACAATTGAACTACTACGAATTCGTATCCAATCGTGAACAGAACAGTGGAAGGAGATTGAAAATATTACTCGGGACGTGATAAGATGAAAAGATGATGAAGCAAAATGGTCACTTTGAGTACTCAGCAAATACTGTTTTTTACTTAACATGCATCCGAAATAATAAATTATTCATAATTTAACCACAAATCTAAAACGATTTTTACAAAAAAAAAACGTATCACATGATCTGGAATGGTCGAACAAAATGATGACTTAATTAGAACTTTTCTAAAATCTGCAGAATTTATTGCAAACCGGTAAACGTTATGTGAAATTCATTAGAATTTAGATAAAAAAAATCATTCGAATAAAATAAAATTTCTATTCAGTGAGGAAATAGAGCTTGAATTACCTAAATCTCTAGGGAATCTGAAGCTGCGAAATCTTATTTTGGACAAGTGATTAGAATCGATCCTAATCGATCACTGAAAGTAATCGCGAATTCAGTCGGAATGACGCAGGAAACTGTTATCGAATGTCATCAGCAAGTTTCGATAAACCGAAACGATTTAGAGAAAGCAAAAACCAAACAGTCGAAACAAGGGAACATGCAACAGACTGGTCGGTCAGAGATGTTACTAAAAAAGTGGAAGTCTCTGAGTTCCAAGTGAGACGCGAACTAAAGTCATTCAAAATCCAGAAGAAATTTCGCCGAGATGATGAAAGACTTGAAAAGGGTGAAGAATAGGGTTCGAGAGCTATGTGAGTTATTGTTAACCGAACATACAGATAGAATCGTACGGGATGGCTAAACATACTTCAAGACATACTTCACAATTCCCTGGTAATAAATTCTACGTTATACACATAGAAAAAATCGTGTACATTTTCTTCTGAGACCGACATAAAGACTGTCCCAGAAAGTATGGACGCAACTAAAAACCGCTTGTTCACACTCTTCTCTAACCACTTGTGCAGTTGTTTATTCGTTTTCATTAGTTTGTTTCAAAATGCGTGGACTTTCAGCAGAACAACGTCGAAAAATTGTGTACAAATGGTGCACAGAACGCGGACTGTCACTGAGAAAGATAGCAAAAATGGAAGGAATAAGTGAAAATCCGTGCGAAATGCAATCAGGAAGTTCGGTGAGGATAACACCTTTGAGGATAAACCGAAAATGGGTCAAAAAAAGATCCTGCTAACCCTCAGTTGGATAAACGTATACTGAAGGCGTTCGAGCAAAAGAAGGAGGTTTCAGTTCGGGATGTGGCCAAAAAAGTGGGCACTTCGAAGTCAAATGTTCTTCGTGCTAAAGAACGTTTGAATCTTCGAATCTATAAGAAGCAGAAACAACCAAAACGTAGTCCGAAACAAGAAACATCGATCAGGCCGATGGTTCGAAAGCTGTACAATACGATTCTTGCTGGAAATATGAACTGCATAACCATGGACGACGAAACCTACGTGAAACTCGATTACAAATCCTTACCAGGACCACAATATTATGCGGTGCGAGAAGGGTAAGTGTTAAACCAGTTCGAGACATCGATTGAAGTCGAAAAATTTGGTAAGAAAGCTATGGTCTGGCAAGCAATTTGTAGCTGAGGTAAGATTTTGAAACCCTTCATCACCACTGCTTCAATGAACAGCGAATTATACATCAAGGAATGTTTACAAAAACGACTTCTATCCATGATTCGAAGCCACAAGGATCCTGTTGTCTTCTGGTCAGATCTTGCTTCTTGCCACTACTCGAAATCAACGGTAGAATGGTATACTACCAAAAATGTCACTTTCGTCCCAAAAGACATGAATCCACCAAATTGCCGATAATTTCGACCAATTGAGGAATGTTGGGCAATAACGAAGGCACATCTTAGGAAACATGTCTCGGCACTTCGAAACAGATTGGAAAAAAGTGTCAAAACTTGTCGCCAAGAAGTCTTTACGGAATTTAATGAGGAACGTTCGCAAGAAGGTGCACCAGCTAGTCTACAATGGCTAAGTAGCAAATGTGGAGAATAATATTCTGTTGTTGTAGTCTAATATTATCAGTATGTCGCATAAAATTTGAATATCTAACACTTGTGAATTATCTACAGCGAAATCAAAGTGCGTCCATACTTTCTGGGACAGTCTTTATACGAGTGTCAAAGAGGCCTCGTTTTTGCAGTAGATCTGATACATATTTATTTAATAAATTCTGACATATTTCGAAGTGCTGAAACATGTCTGCTTGAAAGGCTATAAAATATATTTGATACACACTTAAATCATCCTTTTAAAAGTCAATCAGTTAGCGTCACCTGTTGATTTCATATTTGGTTGTTGTGTACGTAGGACAGAGTCTAGAGACTAGAGTATATATATAAACAATAGAAAGTAGAAAAATGTTCGAAAAAAACATCTGGTTTGGCTAGCCATGTGTACGAGCGACACAATCAGTCAATCAGTTTTTTTTAACCTAGAATATTTTCGGTAAAATCTACACCAAGTAGCAATCTCAAAACACTCCCGTTTTGGTACGAATTGGCATCTTGCCACAATTTAACAGTGACGAAGTAATGGTACCAGGTAATAGTGTCATTGTGGTACTTCGTGACCTTAGTCTTCCAAACTGTCCAGAGCTTCGACCAATCGAGAAATTTTGCCTAACGATGAAGGCTGATTGACGGAAAATGGAAGCAGAATTAAAATCGGTTCAAAACTTCCAGTAGTAGTGGACAAAAGCTTACCAAACTAGAGGAGAGAGTCTCTCGACGTTTCATGTATTCTTAAAACATTACAGCTGGTTTTCAAAGAAGAGCGAATCTAACATAGACAGCAAATGGAGAAAAACGTCGATAAATGTTTCGACTTTGGTTTCAAATCCTATTTAGAAATTATAGTATATTCTCAGATCAATTTTTAATTAGTGGATGAACTGTTGGTTTATCTTTAGAAGGCATGCAAATTTTACCACTTTCCTTCTATATCCACTGAATAAATCAACATAAAAAGAGTTTCGCCCTTTTTCGATTTGTTTACTTTTTGCTTCCTGTGTGGATTATGAAGTTACGCCCTTGTGCATTTTTCGTGAAATTGGTTCGTTTTCGAGACTAAGACAAATCTGCGGGTAATTTATCGTCTCATTCACTATTTCTTGTAGTAAAAGGTTCGGAGACCATCGAAAATAAAGAAAATAAATAGTTTCGCCCTTCCTTACTAGCAATTGAAATATCGCCCTGTTTGTTGGCATGGAAAACGGAGGGCGAAACTTACGTAAACAAATGGAATGACAGTTTCGCCCATTATAGTTTATTGTATTACTAAGATTAAGTTTTCTGTAGAATCCGAATTTTTAGGCAAAATTGTACGATTTTGGTAGGTGAGAGAAACTCTATTTGTTTACTTTTGTAAGATTCGCCCATCTTTAAAAAACAGCTGATTTAGCATCGAAAATTTCGATTTCAGAAAACTCCAAGTTTGTCGTACAGTTGATATAAAAAAAAATCCGAGATAACACTACCTACATTTCCTGATTTTTTTTAAATATCTGCCCTAAAAAAATCTAGTGATGTGATTATTTTTATGCGATACGTATCTCCCGCATAAAAATGACTTGATTGTATATCATTGAAAAAATGTAAACACACTAATCCATAATGCAGGATTTGATCAAGAGATATCTCTGCAAACGGATTAGTTCACAGTCTAAACTATTGCGTTATTGTTTTTTTTTGCTCTAACAACACACTCTAATAACCGTTTTAGTTTTATCAGAAATTCATGCAAATTTGTATCCTCTACATTTAGTGAAGGGAACATGTCAAAATTCATGCATTTGCGGGAATTTATTTTGAGGAAAAGTGCTGCAAAATTTTATCGAATTCTCAATGAAGCTTTCGCGAGACGTGCTCTATCGGCAAACGTAAGTTTAAGACAAAAAAAACGCACAGGTCAACCCACAAAATTTTATGATGCCGAATTGTAAGGAGTCGAAAGTGAGTCGCCAAGTCATTTCTGGTCGTTTACACGTCATGGGAAAGATTTAGAAGGTGGGAGAATGGGTTCCTCATGAGCTGAATGATAGGCATCAGGAAAAGGGAAAACGGTGAGCCACGTTTCGCCTTCTCGGCGTGAAACTTACGGTTTTCGGCACCGAACAGTGACGTGATATCAGGAATGAATTTATTTTGAGAATCCCAAGCGCGGAAAATCACGGATCGACCTTGGCCAACCATCGACATCAATTGCTAAGCCTAATAGCTACGGAAAAAATGATACTGTTCATTTGGTGGGATCAAAAAGGTGTCTTGTACTACGAGCTTCTCCAACCGGACGAAACTGTGAATACCAATCGCTAATACCGACAGTAAATTATGAAATTGAATGAAGCTTTTGCTACTCGAAATACCAGCAGAATTCTCCAAGTAACATGAGAGAGTCATATCGAAATACGACAAAGCTACTGCACAGCTTTGCGGAAGCGGTCAAAAAACATAATTTTTGAGTTCAGGAAATTTGTGTCCCATCAACCCATACTCCCCAGACTTGGCCCCTTTCGATTATCATTTGTTTTTATCGCTGGCTCCACGATTGAATCGCTTCAAAAGATGAAGGCAACCATTTTGAATGAAGTGTATTGAACCTGGTAATTGCAATCAACATTTATTCATTTACATTGCATGTCAAGGTGGAAGCCAAAGATAATCAAATATTTGCCGGAAATTATGTCCACCTGCGTCACCTGATACTTCGGTGTTCAACTACTAGGCGCAACTGCAATTCCACCATATTCAAAACGATAAAAATGACACCGTCCAGTAGCTTGTTTTCGAACTAAGCCGGCGCTCGGTTACCTTAAAACGGGTGCCCACATAATTAATTCGAGTTTGCAAACATTCCGGAGCTAGACATTATATTAGCTAGAAAAATGTTGGTCCCCCCGGGATAAGTTTGCCGCTTTGCCAAAAAGGTTTCTGCCGCAAAATTCCTCTGTGTCGAGTTTCAACATTCAAAGAAATTCACTTTTCATAGATATGTTATTAAAATTTGCCGAGGAATCCGACGCCGACGGATCACCATTCCATTAATGAAAGTTTTTCAAAGCAAGCAGCAGTTTATTCATCCTTTCTTCCTTCGAACATTCATGAGTTAGGTGAGGTGGGTGGTGAGGTTTGTGCGTGTATGTGTACAAAAAACCAGACGCACATTACATGAATGTGTTTCATTGCTCTTCTTCCGAAATTCTCAGCGAAAGTTTTGTATGGCTACAGAGCTCATCTCCCCCTCCCAAAAAGTTACTTTGCACAACATTACCGAGCGAAGAGTGCATGATTAACTGAAGAGGGCACACTTTCACAAAATAATTATGATTACGAATGGTTTTTATTGTCCCGGGCCAGCCAGCCAGCCCGGCTCAGCCTTGGAAAATGAAAAACTTTCTCCTGGTTTTTACTACCAAGCAAACCTACCGAACCTGTATAGTACTGTAGCTACTCGCTACACACCTTCGCCACCGACGCCACGACCAGGATCACGATGAAGTGCTCCGGTGAGGACGCGCGACGGCGCGGGTTTTAATTTATGAGCCATTATGGCCAGGTTGGTGCTGTTTCAGTTGCCCTCAAATCAACGCGATCGCTCCGATGCTTGGTGGAAAGAGCTGGTGGCTGGCACTGGGTGGGGAACTTAATTATGCAAAGGGGATAACGCGTCCGCTGGCCGGACATCGCTGCTGACGTGGGTGGACGTGGCGGCGTGGCAGCCTGATGTTCCGAAAGGTATCTAAATTCGGATGGCTGGAGTTTGTTTGGAAACAGAAGCGAGTGAGACAGAGGGGAAAACAGGGGGACAGAAAGAGACACGGGGTAAACTTTTCGCACTGTTGAATAAGATGAGTTGAGCTTTGTGTGCCCGGGTCCTGAAAGATAACAACTTAAATTATTGTTAGACAAAAGTGCGGCGGATTGAGGTTATGACCTGTTCGCAATAGAGTGGCAACTTTGTCTTCTTCTTTTTCTTCTTCTCCGTTGCCGTCGCCATCGCCATCGTCGTCGGTGGCAGAGCACAGGGCGATGCAAAACGATGATAGAGCAATTTTTCCATTCGGCAGTAGTGCACACTTCGTTATCACTACATCACTCCCCAGTTCAGGCAAATTTGAATAATGGATGGGAAACTTAACCATTTTGCTGGGGTCGAAACAAAGCATAGTTCTTGTGGTTACGGGAAACAGGACATGAAACGAATCTCTTTATTGCCCCGTACCTGCTGTTTTACTAGCACAGAAAAATGATTGTTTTACTGCCATTGTCAGTTGGATCGTGGCTTGTTTTTCAAAATTTAGTTGGAAGCTGCCAGTTTATGACTAAAAGTGTTTGAAAAAATTGGGGTGCTGAGAGTCTGACAGTCCCCGAAGGTTAGGCTTTGATTGTATCGAAATCTTAAAGCCTTGGAGTTTAAATATTGATGGAATACAGAGCCACGGTTCCTGTGATATGAGTATCTGAGCTTCATACTTTTTTTTAATATCGTTTAATCATACCCGTCTTTAACCTAATTTTGGTCGTTCGCCGGGTTTGTATCCAAAAGTGAGAGGGGTGTAAAATCATGGGGAGAGGGGGAGGGAAGGTATTTGTAAATTAAACTGTGTTATTTTACAGTTTTTTAATATTTATCAGAGGTTCAAGAGTTTTGATGGCCACGGAGGAACATCCTCGAGAGAGCTTCATACTTCATAGCGCAATAATATTAGAGTAGATTTCAATAAAAACATAACTATTTATGAAAAATTGATGTAATGCTCTATGATAAGCAATGTTATTCGTTTTTGCTGTTTTCGGTAAAATCATATAAAACCGATAGTTTTCCAACACGCTAGCCTTTAACATACATCTGCTCCTACTACTTTCTGTATTTTTTTCTGTACCTTCTGTATCAGTTGCTGTATTCTCAGAGCCAGAGCCTCTCGGTACTTTTCTCTGTATTTCTGGTACTTTATTCTGTCATATCAGCCTTATCTGTACCTGTTCTTGCACTCTCTGCACTTGTTTCTGTACCTTTCGTACCTGCCCCTTGTGCTCTCTGTTTCAGTTCCTAAACTGTCTGGTTTCTGTACTTTTCGTACTTGTTTCGTTTATTTCTGTACTTGTTCCTGTACATTCGGTACTTGCTCCTGATCTTTATGTATGAATTATTTCCTTAAACTTCTGTATTTGTTCTTGTACTCTCTTTACTTGATTCTGTATCTTCTACCCTTGTTCTCGTACTTTGTATATTTTTTCTTGTACTTTGTGTATTTTTTTCTGTACTTTGTGTACTTTTCCCTGCACTTTATGTACTTGTTTCTATTATTTCTGTACTTGCTCCTAATCTCTATGTATTTTTTTCTTGAACCTTCTGTATCTGTTCGTCTACTTTCTTTACTTGTTCCTGTATTTTCTACTCTTGTTCTTGTACTTTATGTGGTTTTCCTTATACTTTGTGTACTTGTTCCTGTACTTTGTATACTTTTTCCTGCACTTTATGTACTTGTTTCTATTATTTCTGTACTTGCTCCTAATCTCTATGTATTTGTTTCTTGAACCTTCTGTATCAGTTCGTCTACTTTCTTTACTTGTCCCTGTATTTTCTACACTTGTTCTTGTACTTTATGTAGTTTTTCTTGTACTTTGTGTACTTGTTCTTGCACTTTGAGTACTTTGTTCTGCATTTTCTGTACTTGTTATTTATATTTCTGTACTTGTTTCGGTATTCTCTGTACTTGCTCCTAATCTTTTTTTTTTCCTTGAACCTTCTGTATTTGTTCGCCTACTTTCTTTACTTGTTCCTGTATACTCTACACTTATTCTTTTACTTTTACTTTAATTTTTCTTTTAATTTGTGTATTTGTTCCTGTACTTCGTGTATTTTTTATTTCACTTTCTGTACTTGTTTCTAATATTTCTGTGCATATTTCTGTATTTTTTGTACTTGCTTCTGATCTTTATGTATTTTTTCTTGAACCTTCTGTATATATTTCTGTACTTTCTGTACTTGTTCCTGTACTTCCTGTACTTGTTCATGAACATTATATATATATATATATATATATATATATATATATATATATATATATATATATATATATATATATATATATATATATATATATATATATATATATATATATATATATATTTTTTTTTTCCTTGAACTTCTGTATCGGTTCTTGTTTTCTCTCTGTACCTGTTCATGTACCTTCTACTCATGCTCTTTCTTGTACTTTTTGTACTTGTTCCTATTATTTTTGTACTTGTTCGTGAATTTGCACCTGATCTTTATGAATTTTCTTCCTGAATCTTTTGTACCTATTCCTGTACTTATTTCTGTACTTGTTCCTGTATTTTATGTATTTTTCCTCAAACTTCTGTATCTCTACTTGTACGCTCGGTATTTGTTCATGTACTTTATACACTTGTACTTGTACCTTCCACATTTGTTCTTGTACTTTCTGTACTTTTTCTTGCACTTTCTGTACTTGTTCCTGTACTTTGTGTACTTGTTCCTATTATTTCTGTACTTGCTCCTCTGCTTTCAGTATTTTTTTCCATACACTTCTGTATCTGTTCTCGTACTCTTGTTCTTGTACCTCGCGTACTTGTTCCTATTATTTCTGTAATTGTTTCTGTAGTTTCTGTACTTGCTCCTGATTTTTATGTTTTCTGAAACTTTCATATCTGTTCCTGTACTTTATGTACTTGTTTCTATTATTTTTGTACCTGTGCCTGTACTAGCTCCTGAATTTTATTTATTTTTTCCTTAATTTTCTGTATCTGTTCTAGTACCCTCAGTTCCTGTTCCTGCACCTTCTACATTTATTGCTGCCCTTGTTCCTGAACTCTGTACTTGTTTCCATTTTTTTATGACTTCTGGTCAGTCAGTAATTTTTACATTTTACGGTTTTTAACGATATCAAACCAGCTAGAGATTATGAGAAGGAACAGAATATGAAATTATAGAGCCGATAAAGTGCGAAAAGTGAGGCGTGACAAGGGTCATTTAAGTAAGCAGAAGGCTTACTTCACATCCTTGCTCTTTCTTGAGTACTATGGCTCTATACTTTCATATTCCTTCCCCTCTCATAATCTCTATGGTTTGATATCGATAAAAACTTGTTGTCATTATTTCTGTACTTGCTCCTGTATTTTCTGTAATTGCATCGGGTCTTTATGTAATTTTTCCTGCACCTTTTGTACACATTCCTGTAATTTCTGTACCTATTTCTGTGTCTCCTACGCGTGTTCCTGCGTTTGTTCTGGTACTTTATGTACTTGTTATTGTACCTGTATATTGTGTACTTGTACTTACATGTACTTTCTATACTCGTTCCAATTCCTGTACCTACTTTAATTGTTTCTGTACTTGTTCCTGTGCTTTTTGTACCTATTTCCGTACGCCCTGTAAATGTTCTTTCCTGTAAAAAGCTTTCTGCTTTTGTTTCTGTACTTTCTGAACCTGTTCCTGATGTCTGTTTTTGTTTCTTGTTTTTCATTACGACGATCACGATGTTCTTGTGTGTCAATTCTTCTTCATGTTTGATGTGATTTCGACCTTCTATTACTAATGAAATCATGTACAGACTAATTTCAAAAAATTACAACCGGAAAGATGGCAAAGTCAGGATCGATTTTTCAGTTTGAGTTTTAATTCGAAGTTGTCGGTTAATTCTTGAATAAACATTCGACTTTTTTTCAACGTATATTTTTTGCAGTACGCAAACAACTTTCGGAAACGTTTCTTTTCGCTCCATTTTTGTACAATTATCAGTTTCCGAACTACAACGTTATGAAATTTTTTTTAAAAAGTCACTCTTTTAAAAGTCAGTCTTGAGGCGGATTGGTCTTATCCGGGAAAAATAAATGGTTTGTCATATTGAAAACGTCTGCAAGACGACTTGCTGGTATTGCTCTGAAAGAGTACTAGTACCATACTGTATATTCAACTTTTCTTTGATTTTTTTCGTAGTTTCACCTCTCGAAAAATAATATTTTTGAAAGAACACTGATCGTTTTTTCCACTCACAATATGATGCCAAATTCGTAAACGAAAATGAGCTGTCACTAGAAGACGCCATATTCATACTTTTTAGATTCTAGAGCAATCTGATGGTCGAGAAGGATACTTTTCACCTCGCCTAGTAATACACTGAGGTATGTTTTATGCAGTTTTTATGCGTTTTTTAAGCTTTTTAGGCTTTTTATGTGGATTTCCGAAGTTACGCGGTTTTTGTTAGGCGTATTTTCAAAGTTATTCGGCTTTCGGATCTCGAATTTCTAAAACCTTTGGCATTCAAAAAAGGTCTATTTTTGAAATCTCAAAATCAAATCCCAAAGTCGATTTTTTCTAAACAAATTTTTGTCGAGATAACACCAGATCTCGATGTTTCATAAATTTTCGAAGATGTTTGGCTAGAGAGCAACAAACAAATTTCTAGTTTTGTGGTTTTTACGCGGATTTCCGAAGTTATAGAGTATTTTGCGCGTTTGTGCGGTACGTATTCTCCGCGTAAAAAAAAGACCACAGTGTAATTCTTACTGTGTGAACTCTTATCGTAAGAAACATTTACCATTATATCCAATTATCGAACCATCATTCACGGCATTTTTAATCGACTTGAGAGGTACTGTTCCGCAGTTTTTTAGTCTTGGTCATTTTATTTATTTTATTTTTCTATCGTTCATGAATCTATTTCCGATTATCTGATAAAAATATCAACAATGTTGAAACAGCATTATTCTTACCAAATTGTTTCCACACTGTGTCCAAGACAGTCCATAAAATAAACCGGAACGAGAGAAGACAACAACAATTCAGTGTGTGAAGAATGAATGCACCTCGAAATAAAACAGGTCAATTAACCACAACTTAATAAGACGACTTACGTAATTTTTATTCATTTCAATAAGTAGTGCAATGCAATTGACTTTCTCTTAAGGTAACAAAACCGTCATACATACAATATGGGAATTAAGAAAATATCAAGAACAACTTGCCGGTGTACATGAAAGGTCTAGCAATAGGCGTACGCTTGAAGAAGGCTATACCGTCCTATATGACATTCAATCAGGACACACGAATTCCATGTAAATCACTTGTCACCTACGACCATCAGCTGGCTACATGTCAACATTTTCAGGATTTATTTGAACTATTTTAGTCTGCTAAAGTGACAAGGATCTACATTTCTGAGCTGAGCTTCGAAGTTGCTTCGTTCACAAATATAGAAATTAAGGAATGCGACTACTTTATATTTATCAAACACATACACTAAGGTATTTTTTCACGCGGTTTTCAAGCGGATATCCGAACTTACGCGGTTTTGTTTTATGCGAAGTTTCAATGCTATCCGGTTTTCTTGTTTTGTATTAAAAATTCATGAAATGTCGAGAACTGGTGTTATTTCAACTTTTTTACAAGTCGACTATCTGACATTAGGAAAATTTTATTTAGATTTCTCCAGATCTCGACGTTTCATGCATTTCCAAGACATTTGGCATTAAAAAAATTGATTTAGTTTTGCGGTTTTTATCTATACGGATTTCTGAAAGTTACGCGGTCACAAAGTAGATTTTTGTCAACGACTGTTTTTGAGATTTCACCGGATCTCGATGTTTCATGCATTTCTAAGACATTTGACATAAGAATACAATTTCTTTAGTTTTGCAATTTCTTTACGCAGATTTTCGAAGTTACGCGTTTTTTACTCGGATTTCCGAAGTTCCTGTTTTTTTTGTTCGCGTTTTTTTGGTACGCGGAACGTAAGAGACCTCATTGTACATGAAATTTCGAACGATGAGGGTAACAACCCACGTGGTAACAATAACCTCTGCTTAGTGTCAAATATATCTACTTAGCGAATTATGCTGAACCGCGAGATGGTACTAGCAGTTCAGCATAAACTGATAATTCATTGATGAGTCGAAAACGAAAACGGTAAAACATATATAGCTATTCAGTTCACTTGGATTGACAGCTTTTTTTCTAAGATGAAAGAATTTAAAGCATAGAATCAAACCACGAACCTAGTTCTATTAGCTAACTTCGCCACCATCTGCTTCATTGTTTCGAAATTTAAATTGTAAAATACTTTTATAATTTCATCTGCAGCAAATTTAGGCAGCTGCACTGCATATTCTATGCAACATAAACCCAATTCTGTTCCGTATAGCTAAGCAAGTTATTCACTCCTCTTCAAAGCCGCTCCCTTCGTTCCTCCGTCGTCCAGCGATATGCAAACTTTGCGATTCCCCGATCCGAGTTCACTGGCATCTGTTAACTGTACTCGGCGGGACCATCGGTTTTCTGTTTCAGCAAAATTCTAGGTCGGTTCGGATGCAAGGTGAAGCGGAAACAACCGTCGCCAGATGCGCAAACAATGCTTATTTCGATAACTTTATGTACATCTTGGACTTTCCTTCGGAACCAGCACAGCGAAAGCCGCAATTGTTTGCCATTAGCCGCTATTTGCGTTGAATAAAACACCAAACCCGAGCTCTCAATCATTGCAATAAGCGGAACACTTTGGAACCGTCGGTCGGTCGGTGGGTTGCGATGTACCCGTCGTCCTTGTAAATCCCCGTTAACAATGACAAACTCTGATTGCAGAGCATCTCATCCATCGTCACAACCGGCAACATTATGTTCTACTTCAAGTTCCCGTCCGTCCGTCTGTGTATTTCTGTGCCGCGCCGGGAATGTGAACCACTCGAAAATCTACATGCATCAGCGAACTCGACTAACAGCAGCAACCGGAGCCTCGGAGTCCGCGTAGCACACCGTGAAGCAAACGAAAGGAGGACGATCCTTTACATTTCTCATTCTCGCCTGTCTGAGAAGTTCCTCGTTCGTTTTCCATCCACCCATGCCTCCCATCCCGTCCATGTGAGTAATGCGCTAGGCTTTCACCAGAACACCTCTTGCGTCACGTCGACAGAATTATCTTCTGTTGTCGATATTGTTGTGTAAATTCTGGCCTGCCCCTTAGACTGTTGATACACGGCAAAGCCTGCCCGCTCAGCTGATTCGCGAAAATCTGCTGAGAGCCGAGGAGGCTCTCCGTTAGCAGCTGCCTCCGTCGGTTGCAGGCGATGATGTCCGTGGCGAAACTTGCACGCAAGCCAGGCGCATGCGAATTCGGTGCGAGAGATTGCCGACGACAAAACAGTTGACATTTCGTTCTGGTACTGCACTCGTCACTGTGTGCAGTGGTACTAGCGCGATGTCGTGTGGTTCGAGCTCGGATGAGTTTCCGAAGAGGCAAGAAAAAGAACTGATGGAGAATTTTGCGATGGCAAAACGGCAACCATAAAGCAACAGTAGGAGGAAGATCGTAAGGCATGGTTCGTTCAAAGCCGAGCTTTCAAACGGAGTGGAATGCATTAGCTGCATGGTTGCATTATTGACTTCTACCTGACAGGACTGTCGGGTGGAATAATTTACGGTTGGCTACTGCTATTTGCTATCACTTATCTTATATTCAGGCGGTCATTGCAATCGGTTCTCTTTTAATTTGTTATTTCAAGTTCGTTCATATCGCTAAAAAAGATATGTCATCGGAAATTACAGTCAAACACATCCCAAAGACACCATTCTTAAAGGAACCTAAAAATCACTATCTGATGATCTGACAAGGAATTTTCAGTTGTGAACTCTATAGCAAACTGTTCGTTACCAACAAAGGAATTCGAAGCCGGATATGCTTGGCCTGGAGAAGCTCTAATGATGTTCTGGTCAAATTTGATGCCTAATATCAGGCTGGAGAATCCGTTATTTTATCTGATCTTCTAGAATAGATTTTTCAAGTCTCGAGATTTCCAATCTGAGTCATAACCGCTCCGTTTCGTTGTTTAGTTTGATGTTATTCGAAGGGTTACCTAAAAATGCCTTATTTTTAAAACGTTTGGTTCACATTGGAAAAACAATCTAGTAATTGATTTTCACAATGTTCTTTCAATGACAATTTAATGTCACTTAGAACGATTTACAGTACAAGAAAAAAAAATTGCTTCCCAAGTAGCAAATAAACTTGTTATAATTGGCATGTTTCACAATTCCTTTATATCGGTTATTTTTGTTAGATATGTTAGATAATTGATTCAACACGTTTTTGTAAGGAATGTAAAATGCATTCATATTAATGCTTGTGAAACCAACTCAAAAACCTTAATGAATTGAGTTCCACATCCGGTTTTTCAACTGACTGTACGACAAGATCATTCGAGAAGTTTCAGTTCCGGTTTCCACTTAGCAAATATTACTGTTGTGAAATATATGAAACAAGAAACTTGTTGCACATCGTACAAGAAAAGTGCGCTTTCCCAATCGCATAATCGTTGCGAGAATAGTAAATAAATTCAGTACTAGAACAATGTTCGCTACTTGGGTTGGTGCCAACAAGATGACCTCAATCGCAACCCTAATCCGATTCCCAATTTCAGTCAAGTCAAGTCCAGTCCAAGTCCGCGTTCAAGTTTGAGTTCAAGTCTGAGCTCAAGCCCAGTCCAGACCAAGTTCAAGGCCAATTCTAGTGTAATAGTCAAGTCCAAAGCCAAGCTTAAGTCCATGTTTTAGGGCAAATCTAATGCCAATTTCAAAGACAAGTCCAAACGCTAGTCCAGTCCAAGTCCGAGTTCAAATCCTAGTTCAGAACCGATTTGAGGTACAAGCTCAAATCCGAGTTCAAAACAGTCCAGTCCAGTCCAAGGCAACAGCCAAGTCCAAGTAATGGCTAAGGTCAAGTTTAAGTCCAACGTATCAAAGGCAAACTTCAACGCCAAATCCGAGTCCAAGACCAGACCAAGTCTAAGGCCAAGTCCAAATTCCAAGCCCAATCCAACGACAAATTCAAGTCCAAGGCTAAATCCAAGCCCGAATCCAAATCCAGTCCAAGGCCAAGGCAAAGCCAAGTCCAAGGCCAAATCCATGGACAAGTCCAAGTTCAAGTTTAAGCCCAAGTTCGAAGCCAAGATCTACTTCAAGATCAAATCCAAGGACAAGTTCAAGTCAAAGTCCGAGTCCGCGTCCAGTCCAAGACCAAGTCCAGTCCAAGGTCAAGACCAAATACAAGATCAAGCTCAATGCCAAGTCCAAATCCAAGGCCGAATCCAAGTCTAAGAACTATTCCAAGGCCATATCCAAGTCCAAAGCCAAGGCCTAGTATAAGGCGAAGTCCAAGTCCAAGGCTAAATCCAAGACCAAGACGAAATCTAAGGCAAAAGTCCAAGTCCAAACCAAGTCCGAATCCAAGTTCAAATCCAAATATGAGTCCAAGTCCTAGTCCAAGGTCAAGGCCAAATCCAAGACCAAGTTTAAAGCCAAGTTCAAGGCCAAGTCCAAAGCCAAGGCCGAATCCAAGTTCAAAGGCTAGTCCAAGGCCATATCTAAGGCCAAGTTCAAAGTCAAGGCCAAGTATGAGGCGAAGTCCAAACCCAAGGCCAAATCTGAGTCTAAGTCTAAGTCAAAATACGAGTCCAAATCAAGTCCAATGTAAAGATCAAGTCCAGTCCAATTCCAAGTCCGATTCCAATGCTAAATCCAAGGCCAAGACCAAATCTAAGGCCAAGTAGAAGTCCAAGTCCGAATCCAAGTCTGAGTCCAATCCAAGCCCAGTCCAAGTTCGAATCCAAGTCCGAGCCACAAAACTGAGTCCCAGTCCAAAGTCCAAGCCCCAGTCCCAGTCCAAGTCCCGGTCCAAGTCCCAGTCCAAGTCACAGTTCAAGTCCCAGTCCAAGTCGCAGTCCAAGTCACAGTCTAAGTCCCAGTCCAAGTCGCAGTTCAAGTCCCAGTCCAAGTCCCAGTCTAAGTCCCAGTCCAAGTCCAGCCCAAGTACGAGTTCAAATCCGAGTTCAAGTCCGAGCCCAATTCTAGACCCAAGTCCGAGTCTAAGTTCGAGTGTGAATCCAAGTCCGAATCCTAGTCTGAGTGCAATCCAAGCCCAGTCCAAGTTCGAATCCAAGTCCGAGCCACAAATCTGAGTCCCAGTCCAAGTCCTCCCAGTTCAAGTCCCAGTCCAAGTCCAAATCAAACACCAAGTCCAGTCCGAGTCAAAATCCGAGTCCAAGTCCCAGTCCAAGTCCCAGTCCAAGTCCCAGTCCAAGTCCCAGTCCAAGTCCCCAGTCCAAGTCCCAGTCCCAGTCCAAGTCCAGCCCAAGTACGAGTTCAAATCCGAGCCCAATTCTAGACCCAAGTCCAAGTCTAAGTTCGAGTCAAAGTTCGAGTGTGAATCTAAGTCCGAATCCTAGTCTGAGTCCAATCCAAGCCCAGTCCAAGTTCGAATTCAAGTCCGAGCCACAAATCTGAGTCCCAGTCCAAGTCCCAGTCCAATTCGCAGTCCAAGTCCTCCCAGTCCAAGTCCAAATCAAAGTCCAAGTCCAGTCCGAGTCTAAATCCGAGTCCAAGTCTCAGTTCAAGCCCAGTTCGAATCCAAATCCAAATCCCAGTGCTTGTCCAAGTCCAAATCCAATTCCGAGCTCGAGTTCAAATTCGAGTCCAAGTCCCAGTCCAAGTCCAAGTCCCAGTCCAAGTCCAAGTCCCAGTCCAAGTCCCAGTCCAAGTCCCAGTCCAAGTCCCAGTCCAAGTCCCAATCCAAGTCCCAGTCCAAGTCCCAGTCCAAGTCCAAGTCCAAGTCCCAGTCCAAGTCCCAGTCCAAGTCCCAGTCCAAGTCCCAGTCCAAGTCCCAGTCCAAGTCCCAGTCCAAGTCCCAGTCCAAGTCCCAGTCCAAGTCCCAGTCCAAGTCGCAGTCCAAGTCCCAGTCCAAGTCCCAGTCCAACTCCCAGTCCAAGTCCCAGTCCAACTCCCAGTCCAAGTCGCAGTCCAAGTCCCAGTTCAAGTCCCAGTCCGAATCCAGCCCAAGTGCGACTTCAAATCCGAGTTCAAGTTCGAGCCCGATTCTAGACCCAAGTCCGAGTCTAAGTTCGAGCCAAAGTTCGAGTGTGAATCCAAGCTCGAGTTCAAGTTCGAGTCCAAGTCCCAGTCCAAGTCCCAGTTCAAGTCGCAATCGCAGTCCCAATCTGTGTTCGATTCCATTTCCCAGTCCGAGTCTAAATCCGAGTTCAAGTCCAAGTCTAAGTTCGAGGCCAAGTCTATGTTCGAGTCAAAGTCCGAGTCCAAGTCCAGTTCAAATGCAGTCAAATGTCAAATCCAAGGCCTAAGCCAAGATCAAGGACAGATCCATGGCCATGGACAAATCCAAGGCAAAGTTCGAACTCAAGTCCAAGTTCCGTTCAGTCCAAGTCCAGGTTAAAGTTAAATCCAAAATTTGTTTCATCTGTAGATCTCAACCTAGGCCACGTCAAAAAAAGCTGTGCTCGTCGTTTGGGATTTCGGTTTGAAAACTTAGTACGGAATATTAGAAGTGTAATATACGACTTCATTGGATAGTTGAATAAAACTACGTGTCGTAGAGAAAAGGGGAGCATAAATTTCCATCTATTAGTTTATAGTTGAGTTGAAAATGATCATGAACTTAGCAAAGCACCTATTTTCGATAATAAAGCAAATAGGTAGATAATTTGTTGCTAATTAGGTGCTAATTAGTTACGGCGATTTTGATTTTTTGATCAATTTAATTTTTCGAGTACTTCACTAAGTTTATATATAGTTAACGAAGCCCCTCCTGAATAAACTCGAAAACAAATCGAATCCCAGTTAATAATTTGTTTCTTACTAGTTTTTTATTAGTTACGGTGGGCATGTAACTGATCATTTTTGTTGCTAGTTAGTTGCTCAGTAAGGAATTCAGTTTTTTCAGTTTAAATTCGTATATAATTGTAAACATTGCTATTTAATTTTTTTTCGAGCTAATTTAGGAGAGATGTTTTGTTAGATTCATTATGCCCAACTTTGCACTTTTAAACACTTTTAAATTGTGTTGTAAGAATAACGGTTGTTTTAAACAAACATTCGAACGGAAACGATATTTCACCGAAAAGGTATAATTCAACCAATCAGTTTATTCAGCCAAGGTATTCAAAGAAAAGAACACCCATGCACATATTTTCCCAAACATAAA